>NW_006923072.1:17534-22214 GCF_000298275.1 Orycteropus afer afer | reverse complement strand
TCGAAGAACCAGCTCTTTGTTGATTTTCTCTATGTTTTTTTTTTGTTGTTGTTGTTTTGTTTTCTGTTTCTTTTATTTCTGCTCTGATCTTTATTATTTCCTTGCTTCTAGATACTGTAGGATTCTTTTGTTGTTCTATTTCTAGTTGTTGGAGTTGATGAGTTAGAGTGTTGAATTAGTTTCTTTCCTCTTTTTTGCTGTATGCATTTATTGCTATAAACTGACCTCCGAGTACTGCTTTTGCTGTGTCCCATAGGTTTTGGGAGGATGTATCTTCATTCTCATTAGCCTCTAGGCATTTTTTTATTTCAGTTTTTATCTGTTCTGTAACCCAATAGCTTTTGAGCAGTGAGTTGTTCAGCTTCCATATGTTTGATGCTTTTTCCTTGCTCTTCCTATTGTTAATTTCTAATTTTATAGCATTGTGGTCTGAAAGATGCTTTGCAGTATTTCAATGCTTTTTAATTTATTGAGGCTTGTTTTATCCTAGCCTATGGTCTATTCTGGAGAAGGATCCATGTGCACTGGCAAAGAATGTGAATTGTGTTTTGTTGGGTAAAATGCTTTGTATATGTCTGAGTTCCAGTTGGTTGATTGTACTGTTCAGTTCTTCTGTATCCTTGTTGAGTTTTTTTTCCAGTTGACCTGTCCCTCCTTTAAAGTGGTGTGTTAAAGTCTCCTTCTACTGTTGTAGAGTTGTCTATTATCCCTTTTAACTCAGTTAATACTTGCTTCACGTGTTTTGGAGCACTTTCATTGGGTGCATGAATATTTATTATTGTAACGTCTTCTTTGTCAATTGACCCTTTCAGCATCATATAATGCCCCTCCTTGTCTCATATGATGTTTTACACCTTAATGTCTATTTTATCAGAAATCAGTATTGCTATTCCTGCCCTTTTTTAGTTTCCATTGGCTTGGTATATTCTTTTCCATCCCTTAACTCTTAATTTGTTTTTATATTTGTGTCTAAGGTGGGTCTCTTGTAGGCAGCATATCACTGGGTCTTCTTTTCTTATCCAGTCTGCCACTCTCTTTCTCTTGATAGGTGCATTTAGTCACATTGAGTGTAATTAATGATAGGTATGAATTGATTGCTGTCATTCTTTTGTGGTTTTTTGTTGTGTTGTTGGTGTTTCTTTGGTCCTTATACTTGTCTGTGCTGAGTTCGGTTTGTTGGCTAATGCTTTCTCCCTTTTCTTCTTTAGAGTTGGTTTTGTGCTTATTAAACCCATATGTTTCCCTTCCTTCTGGATTTGCTTAGAAGAATTGTTACTTTTCTTTGTGATTACCTTGGAGTATATTCTTGTCTCTACATTTTTAGAACAGTGTGTACTGCAAAGACATTGTCCTGTTTTCCACTCCACTTGAGGATCTGTACTTAGAGGTTTTATTCCCTCTGTTAGGTTAGTTTCTGTTGTTGTGTGCTGATTAAGTTCCTTGGTTTTTAAGGTACAATGTTTTATGGTCTTATTTTGAATATCCATTTCTGATGTGGTTTTAGTGTTGATACCACATATCCTGGTTTTGTTGATCTCTGTTGTGGGTTCTCTGTTGGAAGGACTTCCTTAAATATTTCTCGTACGGTTGGTCTGTTTTTCACAAAATCCCTCAATTTCTGTTTGTCTGAGAATGCTTTGATTTCTCCTTCATATTTTATGGATAATTTGGTTGGATATAGGATTCTTGGTTGGAAGTTTTTTTTTTCTCCTTCAGAGTTTTATATATGCCATCCCGTTGCCCTCTTGCCTGCATGGTTTCTGCTGAGTAATCAGAGCTCAGCCTAACTGTTTGATTATTATAAGTTGTATTTCTTTTTTTCCTGGGCAGCTCTCAAAATTTTTTCTTTGTCTTTGGTTTTGGAAAATTTGATTATAATATGCTTCGGTGTCTTTCTTTTGGGATCTATCTTGTGTGGTTTTCTATGAGCTTCTCGAACAAATATCTTTTCTTCCTTCATGATATGGGGAAAGTCTTCTGCTAGCAGGTCTTCCACAATTTTCTCGGTGGTCTTTTTCGCCTCTTCTTGTTCTGGAATTCCAATGAGTCTTACATTGTTTCGTCTCATCTCATCGCATATAATTCTTAGGCTCTCTTCATTTCTCTTAAATCTTTGTTCTGATTTTTCTTCATACAAGCTAGTGTCCAGGGATTTGTCTTCTAGTTGGGATATGCACTCTTCAACCAGTTCTAATCTACTCTTTTGAGCTTCTACTGTGCTGTGTAGTTCTGTCATTTTGGTGCTCATGCTTTGCATTTCAATAGACATTTTCTGCATTTCTAACTGCTGTTTTTGTATGAGTTCTGATTGTGCGTTAATCTTAATATTCTGTTCCTCAATGATTTTCTTGAGTTCCTCCAGGGAACTGCCTGTGTTCTGCTTGTTTCTGTTTGGGGTTTCCTTAGGTTCTTGTATACCTCTATAAACATATCTTCTAAATTCCTTCTCAGATAATTCTATTGCCTCCTCTTCCTCCATGTATAATGAGACCTTTGTTTTTGGTTTTGCTTCTAATACCTTGTCTTTTTTTTTTTTTTTTAATTTGAGGTTGCCTGTTGTTTCCTAGACATTTTGAGGTTGTCTTTAACTCTTGGTTACGTGTTGATTTGTTTTGTCTTGGTTTTATGGTTTTAATATTTTGAAAACGTGAAGCTGGTGTATTTTCTTTATTTTTATTTTATTATTGGTTCAGGTATGCTAGGTCGCTCTGCAGTTTTCTTTGTGATGTTGGAATCACTGTGTGGAATGTGGATATGTGTTTCTGTTTGTAGTAAAGAGGGTTTAGAGTTCGAACCGGGAGGTTTTATGTTGGCTGAATATGGTTACTTCTATTGGATATGTGAAGTCATTGGCAGAGAAGGTGGGAGTAGAAGAAGGAAAGCTTGCTGTTGCTAGGGTAGGTTTCTAAAGCTTTGAGTGGGCTGCTATTGATGACGCTGTACCGTTATTTACAAGCCTGCAGCTCCATTTTAGGAAAGATTCCTGTTGTTAGAGTGTTGCCACTTTCCGCCAGGTTCAGACACACACAAAGACCTCGCTCCTTAGGCCCCTCGGTACCAAAAAGCCGACCCAAGTCAACTTCCTGGGTCTGCGATTGGCCGCGGATGTTTCTCTCTTCATCCCGCTTGCCCGTGATGCTGGCCCAACCCGCCCAGACTGCGATCGGCTTGGGAGTTTGCCTGTTAGTCCGCCCACCTGTGGCACCAAAGATGCGTGTGGTTTCAGCTGCACTGGAGTCAAGAGAGTGCCTGCTAGTAATCTGTGGTCCCAATATTAGTGATAAAGACAAGCACAGACCTCTCAGTGCCACTAAGCTGACCCAAGCCTATTCAGCGACCCGCTGAGGGAAGAGTGAGCTCACCGTCCTAGAGCACCAATGAGCTCTCTGCTTGGGTTTCAGTGGTGCTGTGTGTGCCCATTTTCACCTAGCCAACCCAAGTTACCAAGAAAATCAGGTTCTAAAGGTAGATCCTTGGGGTGTTTGCTGGTATGTTGGTGTGGTTGCTGGTATGGTGATATAGGGTGTCTTCTGCCTTAACCCAGGAAAGCCTCAGGTGGCCATTCTCACCTGTCGGTCAGTCCCCCAGGGAAGTCTCTAATGGCCTTTCTCAGCTGCCTGTCCTCTTTCCAGTCTCAGCCATGCCCACCTTTCCTCTAATTCTACTCCTCTAAGTTTGGTGCACTCTGACTCAGTGAGCTGTTCAGAGCACCAAAATCCCTAATTCAAACTGCTGTACCTAGTTTTTCAAGCACTAAGATGCTAGAGGGAAATAGCATGGTGATTACTGACAAGACTCCATTTTGAATCGCATCAAGTCTGTTCTTGAGATGTTCTCTAAATTCAGGTGGGATGCATTCAAGATTTTACTTTGGCTGTCATGGACCTGTTTTAATTTTTTCCAGCTTCAAATTGAACTTGCATATTAGCAATTGATGGTTTGCTCCACAGTCAGCTCCTGGCCTTGTTCTAACTGGTGAATTGAGCTTCTCCATCATCTCTTTCCACAGATGTAGTTGATTTGATTCCTCTGTATTCCATCTGGTGAGGTCCAGTACCTATGATAAATTTCAGTTTTGTTCAATATCTTTAACTTGTAAATTAACTGAAAATCTAAATATGATGCTTGTTCAGATTCATAAAATACTTATTCTACTTAAGAACACAGTCATTCCATAATCAGATTTGTGATTATTTTTCAACTGCTGCACTCCCCATAATCTACAACACAAAAATTACTTGGAGCCACAGAATGAGTTGCTCAATAAAAAAGTCATTGACTGCTTGTCAGTAAACTGTCAAGTCAAATCCCTTTAGGAATTCCAAGGGAGACAGGTCATGAAAATCAAAACAACTTTCAGTGTGAGAACGGTTCATTTACTTGAGACCATAACTTACACTACAAAAATTTAAACCATTCTTGTGGCTGCGTTCAGAAAATATGTATTAAGTCTTTTCCTTCTGTTTAGGACTGGAAATAACCATCAATACAAATTTCTGTGTCTCCTTCATCTCTAGTATGCAATCAGTCAGTGTGTTTTATAAATTTTCCCTCCTTTCATGCTTGCTCTCTCTCTCTGTCTCTAATCTCCTCTGTTTTCTGGTTGCTCCAGCCTCAGTTCAAGACCTTATCACATGCTCACATCTGTAGAAAATGGTATATATACATATATTGACTGTA
>NW_006923072.1:0-17274 GCF_000298275.1 Orycteropus afer afer | reverse complement strand
TTTTACTGTTGTTGTTGTTTTTGTTGTTATGTGTCATCAAATTGGACCCAACTCATAGTGAGCCCTCCTTGGGTTTCCGAGGCGATATCACTACAGAAGTAGATTTCCCAACCTTCCTTCCAAGGAGTGGCTGGTGAGTTTGAACCACCAGCCTTCTGGTTAGCAGTCAAGTGCCTTTGTTTTTACACTAGACTATAAATTCCAGAAAGGCAAAATTTTAGTATTATGCCCATTAAATACTTGTTGAATGAGAGAATTATTATTACATTCTCTTTGTACACAAAACTCTTTAGGACGACCACTAGCATTCAAAAGTTTGTTTAGTAAGTACAGCATCAGAGTTCAGGGTATTGAATTAAGATTTGCCCAGGACGATCCCTTCTGCACTGATAAACCAACAAAGCAGCTGCTGTGGAGTCAGTTCTGACTCCTGGTGACCCCACATGTGTCAGAGTAGAGCCACACTCCACAGGGTTTACAATGACTGAGTTTTTAAGGCACACCACCAGGCCTTTCTTCTGAGGAAATTCTGGGTGCACTCACCAACTTTTGGGTTAACACCCAAGTGCTTAACCATTTGAACCACCCATCCTGATGTCCTGGGTTCATTAGTAATAGCACTTTCTTTAACTTTCTAGAATAATGCTCCAGTTTAGTCAATCAATACATTGTACATTCACCCTATGTGATGCGTCTGTTTCTCAGAATAATAACCTTCGATGAAGGAAGTCTGGGTTCTAGTCCTGGCCAGTATACCTATGCTCAGCTACTACTCATCTGTCAGTGCAGGCTTGTGTGTTATTATGACACTGAACAGGTTTCAGTGGTGTTTCCACACTAAGAGAGGTTAGGAAGAAAGGCCTGGTGATCTACTGCCAAAATTACCCAGCGAAAAGCCTATGGATCACAAGAGAATTATTGTCTGATATAGTACTGGAAGATGACCCCCTCAGTTGGAAGGCACTCAAAATACCCATTAGCCTCTATAGTGGACTGGAACACAGCAACAGTCATGACGATGGCACAGCACCAGGCAGCATTTCTTTTGGCATAGGGTCCCTGTGTGTCGGGAGCCAACTATGTGGCAGCTAACAATTACAGGCTAGGATCTACTCTGTTTCTTTTATATTTTAAGCCTTCAGGCTATCTAAATTTTGCAGTTAAAGGGGAGTGGGCAACAAATACTGTGATCTCTAAATTTAATATCTATAGAAAACTTGTTAGCTATGCATCCTTGATAACTCAATCACTGTGGAGTGGTACCTATGTCAGCTAATATACACTTTATCTGGGGATAAGAAGGTGACAAAAAACAAACCCAAACCCACTGCCATTGAGTCGATTCTGACTCATAGTGACCACCATTGGTTTTCTAAGGCTGTAAATTTTTATGGAAGTAGCTTGCCTCATCTTCCTTCCGCAGAGCAGCTTGTAGGTTTTGAACCACCCATTGTCTGGTTAGCAGCCAGATGCCTTACCCAAGTACGCCATCAGAGCTCCTTAGGAAGGTGACAGGACCCTTCAATTTCATCAGACAGGGAAAAGAGATTTGGTTTTGGCATGAAGATCTTCACATGCTGAATAACAGCATTCAAACTTCTGCCAAAAAAATGCAAAAAACTACAAGAACGAGGAAGAGGGACTCCCAATCTATTGCCCCTTTAAAACTGTGCATCTGGAGCAGGAAACCAGAAATATTTTAATCCTGCCACGAAGGGAGGGGGGGGGAAAAGTAACTTGCTTCTGAACTATGGGACTCAGTTGTCAGGTTAGTTGGATTTCTTTTTGGAAGGTTTTTTAGAATTTATGTTTTAATCCTCCTTTAGGGAAGAAAAGTCATATTATGATGTAAAAATGCTAATTTCACAGTTGGTAAAACTTGGCATATAGCAGCAGTACATGGAGGGCTCACAGTGCCAGAGGGTTTGGTAGGACTCAGGGAGCAAGCCTGCATTCCTCCACTCCTTTTCTTGGATTGTTAGGCAGGAAGGTAGCACAGGAGGGCTGCCCTGGGGCAGGCCCAAAGGAAGAAGAAAGGGGAGAGAGGCGGAATATTTAAGAAAGTTAGTGAGCTAACACCTGTAACTGCTTGCAACTACTTGTGAGATTTGGCCAATTAAGCAGAACAACCACAGACTGCAGAATATTTAAGGAGGTTAATAAACTAATAGATTATAGACAGACAGACAGACATGTAAATGTTATAGACAAGAAGTTTATGTTAACTACTAACCAAGTTTGTTTCTTATTATTTAGTGTAAAAAATCACATGATAACATGAAATATGATTCTCTACAATTTTTATGTTTGGAACTGCAAATTATTCTAAATACAAATGTCATTGTTATTGTGGTGATTTGAGTATATCAATCACTAATACTGAGGAACTGCACCATAAATCAGAAATTACTGAGATTCTAAGGGCTTATTGTATGGAGGTCAAAACTAGCTTAACTGTAATCTTACTGCACCTTTAAATCACATTTTAATTATGGGGCAAAGGAGATTTTAAGGGAATTCAGCAAAGAAACAAATCTCAATTTCTAAAGGGAGACAAGATACAGAAATACTCCTCAGTGTGAAGAGATGGAAAAAGCAGCATATCTTTTTCTGAACAGTGATTAAAAGCTCCGTTGTTCTTGTTAGATGCCCTCGAGTCACTTCTGACTCGTAGAGACCCTCCGCCTAACAGAATAAACACTGCTTGGTCCTGCACCATCCTCACAATCTTTGTCATGTCTGAGCCTATTGCTGTAGCCACTGTGTCAATCCATCTTGTGGAGGGTCTTCCTGTTTTGCTGACCCTCTACTTTACCAAACATGACAACCTTCTCCAGGGACTGGTCCCTCCTCATAAAATGACCAAAGTGTGGGAGACAAGTCTCACCATCCTCACTTCCAAGGAGCACTGTGGCTATACTTTTCCAAGATAGATTTGTGTGTTCTTGTGGCAGTCCATGGCATATTCAATATTCTTCTCCAATACTGTGGTGGTTAAGTTTGTGTGTCAACTTGGCTAGGCCTGGTTGAGAGGCTGGGCAGCTGGATGTAGTGTTTCCCATGATGAGACTGGTAATCAACTCCATGGTTGAATCTACTGTGAGTAGCTGAGTAGCTGCCTTTGGGTATGTGGTCTGTTTCCCGTATATAGGAAACAGCTTTGAGAATGGTCTCTAGATCATGGCATGCTTGAACCCTGTGTGTAGCCGAGTTGGTGTTCAGCAGCCTGCCATGCTCTGCCAATGTTGAGACTTTTAATGGAGTTGAATTAATGGCTTGTCGTGTGGTTTGGTAATATCAGGACAGTGCCCTCTTATTTGTCGACCCTGGGCTTGTCTGCCTCAGCAGCCAGCAGCTGAGTGAAGAAAAGCCTCTAGCTTCAGTGGGCCAGGAACAGGAGGTAGAGCTGAAGCCCAAGGCCGAGGGGCTTTCACCTAGCCCCGAGAGCCTGACACTTTGAGGTTGGACTTCTAGCCTCCCAAACTGTAAGAGAATAAACTCCTGTTTGTTCAAGCCATTCCATTTGTGGTGTATTCTTGTCAGAGCAGCACTAGGTCACCAGAACAGAATATACCGAGAGTGTGGGATGCTGCTCTGACAAGTACCTAAAATGTGGAAACAGGATTGGAGTGCGTCTTGACCAGAGACACTGGCAGAGTGACCCCAGCATGTGGCATAAAAGACAGCAACAGCAGAGCCATGAGACTGGCTGAGATATACTGGCAGAGAGACCAGCATGAGAGACGGCAGTAGCAGAGTCCAGAGACCGGCATTAAACAGCAACAGGCTTACCAGCCCATGGAGAAGAAAGCTGGGTGCCATTGTGTAGGTGGCTTTCTAGCAGAGTGGGCTGCCTTCAGACATGAATTGGTAGAAAAGACCGGCATGAAATGGAGTAGCAGGTTGGTTGGTCCATGAAGCAAGAAAGTTGAGTCCTTGGGGGCAGGAAGATTTCTTGCGGAGTGGGTTGCGTTTTGCATTAATTGGCAGAAGCAGAGAGACCAAGGAAACAGGAAGCAGAACTGCCTCAGCCTCAAGGGTAGGACCAAGGCCTTTGGGGGTAGAAGCACCACAGCCCCCTAGGTTTCAAAGAGCCAGACCTTCACCAACTTGGTTCTGGAGTGGGGCTGCTTGTTCATGTGAGCCAGTGGGATGGAGTCAAGCCACTGCCCAAGAGTGAGGGGGCGGGGCTGCCATGCCCAAGAGGGAGAGGAACAGGGGCCGCCAGGCCTAGGGGATGAGTTTGCCACTTAGGAACTAGGGGATTGGAGTCAGCCAGTGGAGGAGATCTATAAATATACCACCCACTGAAGATCTGTATAGGTGCCAAGTTGACAAGGGGTAGAATTGTGATTAAGTTTGTGTGTCAGCTTCGCTAGGCCTGGTTGAGTGGCTGGGCAGCTGCATGTAGTATTACCCATGAATACTACATGATGTAGTATGATGAGACTGGTAATCAACTCCATGGTAGAATCTACTGTGGGCAACTGAGTAGCTGCCTTTGGGTATGTGGTTTGCTTCCCGTACATAGGAAACAGCTTTGAGAATGGTCTCTAGCTCATGGCATGCTTGAACCCTGCATGTAGCCAAGTTGTTGTTCAGCAGCCTGCCATGCTCTGCCAATACTGGGACTTTTAATGGGCTTGAATTAATTGCCTGTTGTGTGGCTTGGTGATATCAGGACTGTGCCTTGTTACTTGTCAACCCTGGGCTTGTCAGCCTCAGCAGCCAGCAGCTGAGTGAAGAAAAGCCTCTAGCGTCAGTGGGCCAGGAGCAGAAAGCAGAGCTGAAGCCCAAGGCCAAAGGGCTTTCACCTAGCCCCGAGAGCCTGGCACTTTGAACTTGGACTACTAGCCTCCCAAACTGTAAGAGAATAAGCTCCTGTTTGTTCAAGCCATCCCATTTGTGGTATATTCTTGTCAGAGCGGCACTAGGTAACCAGAGCAAACACCATGACTCAAAAGCTTCAGTTCTTATTTGATCTTCCTTAGTCATTGTCCAGCTTTCTTATGCACATTAGGTGAGTGAAAAGACTATGGCTTGGGTTAGAAGCCCCCTAGTCTTCAAAATGCCATCTTTGCTCTTTAACACTTTAGAGAGGTCTTTTGCAGGAGATTAGCCCCCAGTTGTAACGATGTTGTTGTTGTTGTTATGTGCCGTCGAGTCAGACCCGACTCATAGTGACCCCTCCTTGGGTTTCCAAGGCAGTATCACTATGGAAGGAAGATGGGGCAATTTACTTCCGTAGTGATGTTGTTGTTGTTGTTATGTGCCGTCGAGTCGGCACCGACTCATAGCAACCCCTCCTTGGGTTTCCGAGGCAGTATCACTACGGAAGTAGGATTGCCCAACCTTCCAGCCACTCCTCGGAAGGAAGGTTGGGCAATCCTACTTCCGTAGTGATACTTCTTGAGAAACCCAAAGAGGGGTCACTATGAGTGAGATCTAACTGGATGGCAGTGTGTTTGGTTTGGTTTTTATAAAGAACTTCAGAAAGTTGGTGTATAGAAAATCACTATGATAAAATCAGGTATTGGGACACACACACACACACACACACACAAAGATAACTAATTAGAACGTGTAATGGAAATATTCCATTCACAATACCAACAACCTATAAAATACACCTAAAATGAAACCTAAGAGAAATGTCTATCTTTGTAGGGGCAAATATAATAAATTCCTGATAGATTTAGGAAAAACCAAAACCAAACCAAACTCACAGCCATGGAGTCGGATCTGACTGATAGCAACCCCTCTTTGGGTTTCCGAGGTGGTATCACTACAGAAGTAGATTGTCCAACCTTCCTTCCAAGGAGTAGATGGTGGGTTTGAACCACTAGCCTTCTAGTTAGAAGTCAAATGCCTTAGGCACTACACCACCAGAGCTAGATTTAGGAAAAGGAAGCCTCAGATAAAGCAGTATTCTATGTTTATTGATGAGGAAGAGAATATTATAAGGATGTCAATATTGTTGCTGCTTGTTGCTGTTGGAATCAGTTCTGACTCATGGCAACCTCATGTGTGCAGAGTAGAGCTACTCTGTAGGGTTTCCAAGGCTGCTACCTTTTAGAAGAAGATCTCCAGGCCTTTCTTCTGAGGTGCCTGTGACTGCATTCAAACTGCCAACCTTTCAGTTGGTGGTAGCATGATGAACGCTTTGTGCCACCCAGGGACTACTAAAGATAGCAATAGCTCTTTAATTGTTTACAGATTTAGAGCCTTACCCCTAAGAGCCAAGATGACAGCCAATCTCGGGCTGCTGTTTCCCATGTTCAAAATTAACCCTGGAGGAAAAAAAGTAATAAGGAAAGAACAATATCAGTAACAACCGCAAAACAACCCAAATGTGAAAGCTCTAAGGGACACTAAGTCTATGTTGAACACCTGAATGTGTGCAGGTAGGGGTGTGCCCTGAAGTTGAAACACGTCTGTATCCTGCAATTAAAGATGAACAACAGAATCAGTTGGAGGAAAAGTATTGTATTTCTACCCTTGCTTCCTCCCAGTGTGGCTTGTGACAGTGAATTTCTACTGCCCCACTACAGAATCTGAAGCAGCACCTTAGAGGACAAGTGGCATTACCACAGGAGTAAGAGACCATAAATGTTTGGGTTAGTTTAGACAGTGTGGCAGGAAACATTGTGCTAATAACCATCTGAAACCTGTTTGGGGAATGAGGACTGGCCTTTTTCATAATTATTCTAATCAAATGTAAGGAATGGGGTAAAATAGAATAGCTAGTATGAGAGGGATCACACACAGTAAAGGTAGGGACACGTTCCTGAGTCTTTGTACCACAGCGCTGACATCAGCCAAGGAAACCCAGGTATAGCTGTCAGGTAAGACTCCCCCTCACTTTCTGCTTGGGGTTTTCAGAATTTTGGGAGTGGGAGGATTAACTGAAGTCAGATTAGGGACAAATTTAGGCCCTGAAAGAAATCAGTGTGAGGTCCCTGAATGAGGACTGAGGGGCTCCAACCCCAGAAGAGAAGGAACTCTATAATGAAACCACTCCAGCCCCTCCAGGGTGGCAGCCGGCCCTGGGCACCCTAGGCAGGAACGACCAGATGAGGTGTATCCATGGTTCTACATCAGGAGTCTCAAGGAACGGTCTTTGGTCTTTGGTCTCAGGGAATGATGGGGTGTGGACAGAGATCAACAGAGAGGTGGCCCAGCACCTGTTGTTGTTAAGTGCCGTCAAGTCGTTTCCGACTCATAGCGACCCCATGCACAGCAGAACGAAACACTGCCCGATCCCGCGCCAGCCCCACAATCCCTGCTGTACTTGAGCCCATCATCGCAGCCACCATGTCAATCCATCTCGTTGAAGGCCTCCCCCTCTTTCGTCGACCTTCCACCCTACCAAGCATGACATCCTTCTTCAGGGAATGGTCCCTTCTTACAACATGACCAAAATAGGTGAGACGAAGTCTGGCCATTCTTGCTTCCAAGGAGCATTCTGGCTGCACTTCCTCCAGGACAAATCTGTTAGTTCTTTTAGCAGTCCATGGTACTTTCATCATTCTCCACCAGCACCACAACTCAAAAGCATCAACTTTTCTTCGGTCTTCCTTATTCATTGTCCAGCTCTCACATGCATACGAGGCGATTGGAAATACCATGGCTTGTGTCAGGCGCACCTTAGTCCTCAAGGAGATATCCTTGCTCCTCAGCACTTGAAACAGTTCCTTCGCAATTGACTTTCCCAATGCTACACGTCGTCTAATATCCTGACTGCTGCTTCCGTTGGCATCGATCGTAGAACCAAGCAACGTGAATTCTTTGACAACCTCAATCTTCTCTCCATTTATTGTGATGCTGCTCATTGGTCCAGTTGTGAGGATTTTTGTTTTCTTTATATTGAGACGTAATCCATACTGCAGACTGTATTCTTCAACCTTCATCAGTAGGTGCCTTAAGTCATCCTCACTTTCAGCAAGCAAGGCCCAGCACCTAGTAGGAATCAAAGTAAGATGCTGAGTGAGAACTGAGTGGTTCACCACAAAGCCCCACCTCCTGAGAAGCTCATCATCTCAGCTCCTCCATCACCCCCTGCTTAGAGCTCAGGCCACTGCTGTTGGTCTTGGGAGGGCCCCCCTTGGTTGGTAGTCTCAGTCTCCTCTTACTTTGAACTAGGGGTGTGCAGGAAATGAGGGCCTTGTTCTGAAGCTAGCTGAGTTTGCACAGTGAGGGAGATGTTCCAGGCCCTACCAGGTGTCAATAAAAGATCACCACGTGACTTCTTAAAGAACCCCTTCAATCCCAGCCACACATCCAGGAAGAGGGCGCCCCACAGAACTTTGCCCCAGCTGCAAATTATGGTAGAGCCCATGCAGATGTGGCCGGCAGTGACATTGGGACGTCAGCTGTGCGAAGCGGTGAGGGTGAAGCCTCGAGGTGAAAGAGGCAGGTATTGTTCGGCAGAAGAAGGCGCTGCAAGACCTGTCAGGTGGCAAGGTGAGTATCCTGAGTTAGAACTGCTGGGCTATTCCCACTCGGGACAGACGAGACCCAGAACCTCATCCCACCCTGCCCCTCAGCCATGGGAGGCCTCAAGCTGGGTTGATAGGCTCAACACCCCCTGACGTCGGCCTCAGTGTCCAGGGGATGAAGGCCTTGGTCTGAGCCTACTGGTATCAGGCCAGTAGACGGAGAAATTCCAGGCCCTAAACCCACCAGCCGCTCCTCAGAAGGAAGGTTGGGCAATCTATTTCCGTAGTGATACCGCCTCGGAAACCCAAGGAGGGATGGCTATGAGTCGGACCTGACTGGACGACAGTGAGTTTGGTTTTGGTTTATATGGACCAGGCAGTGTTTTGTTCTATTGTGACGAGGGTATCTATGAGTCCGAGCCAGCTGGACAGCACCTAACAACAGCAACATATGGAGTGGAGGCGATGATTGAGAAGACTCTACACTCCAGTACACAGGGGCTCCCCAGGTCCTCTCCCTGGGATTGGCCCTAGGAGGCTCAGGGCAGGACTCAAGTCTGTGGTGCCCCTTCATTTTATCCTTAGGTGTTTCTGTAAGTGGGGGCTTTCATCTAAGAGGATGGTCTTCAGACACCAGAGGGAGGATTTCCAGGTCATTCCAGAAGTCAAGGTAAGGACCCTGAGGGATTCAGGTATCTTCCATTCCATACAAGGAGAGCACCTATGAATCCTTCAGCCATCGGAGGCCAGGGATAGGGATCAGACAGACATGTGCCTCACAGCCCAGAGAAGTGACACCTTTGTTTTGAGGGTGTGGTCGCATGTCAAGAGAAGGCCAAAATTCGTTCCTCCTTGGAGTCATACTGACGGGCTTGAGTGAGGACTGGTGAGTCCATTCACCGTAGAACTCTAAGATGTACTGTCACCACTGGGTGTCCCTTGCCAGGGGTGGTGGGCTGATGTTCTCCTTCATTTACTTCCCATGGATTTTTGGGGTAGGGTTTAAGATATTAACATCAGAGAAGCAGAGGGAAGGAAACCCAGGCCTTGCCAACAGTTAACATAATGATCCGAAATGTCTTCTGAAAAACAGAAAAATCCCCAGTGATTTCATGTGCTGTCAGACCCAGCAAGCCACAGTCATGTCTATTAAGCTATGACCTAAGGCTCATTCTCACTCCCTCTGCAGGGTTCTCAAGACACTCATCATGCCTCGTGGCCAGAAGGGCAAGCTCTGTGCCCGTGAGAAATGCCAACGTGTTTGAGGCAAAACTCAGGGTCTCCAGGGTGCTCAGGCCATGGCAACAGAGGAAGGGGGGTCCCCCTCTTCCTCGCCTGCTTTGAGAGATACTCTGCAGAGCTCCACTTGTGCTGGCATTTTGCAGGAGTCTAAGAGAGCCCAGCTACCACCACTCCTGCTGTAGCTCTTCTATGCAAAAAATCTGGTGGAGGTGCCAAGAGCCAAGATGAGGAAAGTCCCAGCCCCTCCCAGGTGCCGACTTCCACTGAGAGCTCAAGCAAAGAGCCTCTAACCAGGAAGGTAAGAATTTTGGTGGAGTTCCTGATGGAGAATATAAAATGAAAGAGCCCATTAGGAAGGTAAACATACTGAAGACCATCAACAAAAAGTACAAGCTGCACTTCCCTGAGATCCTGAAGAGAACCGCTGAGCACTTGGAACTGGTCTTTGGCCTTGAATTGAAGGAAGCCAACCCCTAAGGTACCTCCTATGAGCTCATCAGCCAATTGGGCATCAGCAGTGGATGGATTTTCAGGGGTGATATAGAGTTGCCCAAAGCAGGGTTTCTGATGTGTATCTTGGGCGTGATCTTCATGAAAGGTAACCGGGCCACTGAGGAGGAGATTGGGGAATTCCTGAGAATGTTGGGGGTCTATGCTGGGAGGCAGCATTTAATCTTTGGGGAGCCCAAGAAGCTTCTCACTGAAGATTTGATGCAGGAAGAGTACCTTGAGTACTGGCAGGTGCCCAACAGTGATCCCCCACACTGTGAATTCCTGTGGGGTCCAAGAGCACATGCTGAAGCCACCAAGATGAAAGTCTTGGAGGTCTTGGCTAAGATCAATGATAGCGTGCCCAGTGCCTTCCCTGATCTGTATGAGGAGGCTTTGAAAGATGAGGCTTAGAGAGCCCAGGCCAGAGTTGCAGCCAGGGCTAGAAATCGTGGCATCGCCAGTGCAGATTCCATGGCAAAGTCCAGCATCTCCTCCCATATCTGTATCTTGTGAAGTCTTAGACAGACACTTCACTTTGCACTTGAAGAGAGCTCTCAGTCTTCTAAT
This sequence comes from Orycteropus afer afer, assembly GCF_000298275.1. Lineage (NCBI taxonomy): Eukaryota > Metazoa > Chordata > Mammalia > Tubulidentata > Orycteropodidae > Orycteropus > Orycteropus afer. Next base: position 6,535 of record NW_006923072.1, on the reverse strand, counting down.
TAGTGGAGGTCAACGTTGAGCTGTAGGGGATTAAACAGATATCTTCTTTTGTTCCTGTTCTACGTGAGCAGTTTGGATATAGACATGTAGTTTGGGGGGATTTTTTTTAGATAATATTCTTGTATTACAAGTTTTATTTGCTTTATATTGTACGTTTCTGAATAACGTGATTAATACATTTGCTTCTGTTTGTCAATTTTAGCATCGTTTTGTAAAATATATAGAAAAATCTTTACTTTTTTAAAATGTTCCTGAAGAAAATATGATTGTAATAGTAATTTTTGTTGAAATATGAAAGAACTCCACAGTAAAATAGTTGGGATCCCAAAATGGGGAAAATTACTTAAAAAAATGTCAAAGGTGATACATTTTTAGTTTGTGTTAGGACTTTTTGCTTTGAAATTAAAACCTACAAACATGGATGTGTATCATTTATTCAAGAATTCATGGTACATTAAAACATAAATAATTCCTACTCTTATAGACTGCCTGTTTTTGTTCACCCAAATACTAATTACATGTTGTTGCTGTTGTTGTGTGATGTCAAGTCGGACCCGACTGATAGCAACCCCTCGTTGGGTTTCCGAGGCAGTATCACTATGGACGTAGATTGCCCCATCTTATTTCCAAGGAGTGGCTGTTGGGTTTGAACCACCAGTCTTCTGCTTACCAGTCAAGTGCCTTACGCACTACGCTACTATTTAGACTCCAAGAGCAGCTATCACATAAGAGGTGGTGATACACTCTGAGGCCTAAAGGGGTGAGGAGGGGGCTTCCAGATGAAAGTGGGCAGGCAGAAATGCCCTGAGGTAAGACAGTTTGGGGTTGAGGTTTTGGGAACCTGCAAGACCCTGAGTGGGAGGTCCTTTTAAATTAGGCTGCGTGGACGGAGGAGTGGGTGGCTGCGGTGGCTTTGAAGGATGTGGGGGTCTGTTGTAGCTATGGAAGGTGTGTGCATGGCCAGATACTCCCATGATGTGTCTCAGCATTGAGACACTGAGCCTGGAATGGAGAATGGTTCTTCATAGGTGCTCTGGGATTGTGGGTAGAGCAGAGAGAAATGCCCACCTGGGCCTGACTGGCTGGTGTCCTGTGCTCCTGTCCCAGTGCACTTGAACATATGCACTAACTGGGTGTTTTATGCACGGCATGTGCAGGGAGTTTCTCAGAAATACAGGTAAAACTCCCTTGAAATCAGTGTCAAGAAGCCATTGGACTAGAAGTCTTTGCTTTGGGCTGGGGGAGAAAGAGACTACTCCTTTCAAATGATACTCAAATTAAGTTGTCTTGGGTGTAATTTGGCATACTGTATGCCTAGGAAACGAGCCCTGGTGGAGCAGTGGTTAAAGCACTGGGCTGCTAGCCAAAAGGTAAGCAGTTGGGAACCACCAGCTGCTCTGTAGGGAAAAGATGAGGTAGTCTGGTTCCCTAAAGATTTGCAGACTTGGAAACCCCATGGGGAAGTTTAACTCTGTTTTACAGGGTCGCTACAAGCTGGAATTGACTGAATGGCCATGGATTTGGTTTTGGGATTAGCCTAGGAAATCCTATGGGGCAGTTCTGCTCTGTCACATGGGTTGAGTATGAGTGGAAATTGACAGACAACATGTAATAACAACAAAGGGAGGGCTAGATTTTAGGGGCCTTAAAATGAATGAAAATAGGGTTGTTTGGATGGAAGGGAGGCTGGAAGAAAGTGATATGATGCCTTTAGTCCTTGACACAAATTCCAGGAGTTCTGTGTTCCATCCAGCTCAGGAAAATGCCCCCACATCCAAATTAAATAACCTATCCTCTAAAGGAGGAAAATGTACTTAGTTTTACTTGTCAGGCAGCATTCAAATGTTTTGGGTAGTTTTGTCCTACAGCATTGGAAGTACTGGGTGATGCAAATAGTCAAATGCTCCACTAACATTAAAATAAATAAATAAACTCACCACCGTCCAGTGGATTCTGAGTCATAGTAACTCCCTTTGGGTTTCTGAGGAGTTAAATCTTTCCAGAAGTAGATTTCCCAGTCTTCTTTTCACAGAGCAGCTGGTAGGTTAGAACCACCAAACTTCTGGTTAGCAGTCAAATGCTTGAGACACTGCACCACCAGAGCTCCTTAAATGCTCAACTGGTAACCAAAGGTTGGCAGTTCAAAGTCACCCAGAGGACTGATGATCTGCTTTAAAAGGTCACAGCCTTGAAAACCCTGTGGAATGCACTTTGACTCTGTACAGGGGGTGGAATGGACCTCACTGGTTTGGTTTCTTTTGGTTTGAGAGCACTGCATATTCCTCGATTCCTAGGGATTTTGAAAACAAAACAAAAGTTCTCAGAGAAGAGGGAGGCATCCTGACATCATCACTAATCAACATAACAAGATTAAAGCAGGCTTCTGTAAAGACTCAGTATCTGACAAGCATTCTGCCACTTGCTTTACATGTATTACATACATTCCAAGGTCCTGGGAGATAGGGCTTATCAGTCTCACTTTGCATGTGAAGAACGTGAAGTGTCTCAGATACACAAGGCTGGTGTCAATTCCTTTGAAACCCACATTGTTGGACTCTTCCCTGCCTGCGTCAGATCATTTTCTGATCACTACTCAAAAACCTATCTCAGGTGATGAAAAGAAGGATAAGGGATATCAAAGAAGAATTCATACATAGGAATCATGGTATTGGCAAAGAAGATTGAATATACCGTTGACAGCCAGAAGAATGAGCAAATCTCTCTTGGAAGATGTACAAGCAGAACGCTCCTTAGAAGTAAGGAAGGTGAGACTTTGTCTTACTTACTTTGGACAAGTTTTGAGGTGGGATCAGTCCCTGGAGACTGATGGGAGATGGAGACATCATGCATGATAGAGGTTTAGCGAAAAAGAGGAAGACCCTCAGTGAGATGGACTGATACCGTGCCTTTAACAGTGGGGTCAAACATGGCAATACTATGGTGATGGCACAGACAGGGTGGCTTTTCATTGTTTTATGTAGGGTAGGAAACAAACTGACTCTATGGCCCCTACCAACAGCAACCATAGAAGGAGGTGCTGCTTAATCTTTGCAGGGCCCAGAAGTCCAGTCCAGGGCCCAACACTGATCCTCCAAACTATGAATTCCCCTACAGTCGATGGGCCCACACCAAACCCTCGAGATCAATATATGAGAGTTATAGCCCTGAAGCGTTTGAGGGAATAAATCATACTGACCCCAGTACTTTCCACTCCCACAGATGCAGCCAGGACTGGCACCAGTGCCTCAGGGAGGGTGTGTCTCAGGCCATCAGCTCTTCCCACCCCCAGTAGAGTCTGTCAGATACTTCACTCTGTACTTGAAGTGGGCAGTCAACGTTCTAAGTGCTATGCGGCCAGTACTGGGCTGCAAGGAACGTAATGCACTACATCTTTACATAAATACCATGCACATTGTGTGTTATTTTACAAACCATGAAACCTCCTGGCACATTGCTTTTATATGCATGTTATGCACATCATATGCGAACATACAATAAATCATCTTCGTATTATTTTTCTTCTTTGGTGACATGGAAATTTTCCTCCCTCTCTCCCTCAGTCCCTTCTTTCGTTGTCTGGTTCTCTCCCCTTCTTCCCCTCTCCTCCCTCCCCTTTTTTCTTATCAATGTTTAAATAGTTTCAGAATATTAGTCAATGAGTCATTTTAGTTATGCATTTATTTTTCAACATGATATTTAAGAGTACAAGTTCTGCAATTCTGTAGAACAGATTCAGTAATCTCTTTATGATCTAGAACAAGACAAAGTGGCATCTGAATAAGTGTTATTCTTATTATTTTAGAAATATGGAAGATCTCAGCAGTAGAAGTTATGGGCTCAAGATAAAGAGATACAGAATGTGACATAAGATAAATACATTTTAAGTGCTATTCTGTAAAATTAAGATACATACTTAGATTTGCCTAATTTAGCCTATAATGGAGGATAAATTAACTGTTAATAAATTATATAATTTGTTCATTGGTTCATTTATTTGCTAAACAATGAGAGTTTGACCTTTGGAAAACACAATGGTATTGCTAAAGGTGTTACTATTTTTGTTACAGAGTCTGAGTGAAGCTGGAGTGGTGTCATGGTAACCCAGAGATCTAACTAAAAAGCAGTGAGGAGATGATGGTGCAGGTGAGAGCAGTTAAGATGTGTCAATGCCCTGAGACAAATGTGTTTGGGCATTTGGGAAACTTGAGTTCTTCAGTGGACTTAAGATTAAGTTGAGCTAATGGTGGGTGGGGAGCTCTGGTAGCATAGTGGCTAAGGCACTTGACTGCTAACCAGAAGGCTGGCGGTTCAAACCCACCAGCCACTCCTCGGAAGGAAGGTTGGGCAATCCTACTTCCGTAGTGATACTGCCTCGGAAGCCCAAGGAGGGGTCGCTATGAGTCGGGGCCAACTTGACGGCAAATAACAACAACAACAACAATGGTGGGTGAGCTCAGGCTGTGGGAGTGGACACCAGGTGCCAGACTCTCACAGAGTGTGTCTCAGAGTTGACCGACAAAGGCCGGGGATGCACCAGGGCTCTCAGCCATTATTCTTGCATACAGGACCAATTAGGGAGAACCGCTCCTCCGGGAGAGGCGAGGTACCTGTTCCAGGTACTTGTCCTAGGGATTGGATCACAGTTTGTTAAATAGCTGATTTGAGTTACTGCAAGCCCATGATGCCTTCCATTAAAAAAAAAAAGTCACTAAGAATTACTCAAAGAGTGGAACAAAGAACCAACAGGTTATAACTGATAACCAAGATAATTCTCAGGCTTTGAAATTCAATCAACAAACTGACTGTCCTTGCTCTGTGAGATACAAATCTCCTATTGGGCAGGGCCTCATTTTATACTTCCCATTTTGCCTCTTTCTGAACAGGACTGTCTATAATTGTTATCCAAGGCCTCTCTTACCATTATATATTGAGTGCACTGAAACAGATAACTTGTCTCTTTTGTTGGAGAGGTCCACAGATACAGATAAATTGTGCTCTGTTGGTATACTGAAGGGACTACCACCAAGGGCCAGATTATAGGCACGTGAAGTTAATTTAGATGGTGAGATTTGGACTTTGAGCTGATGTTGTAATTGGATCATATTTTTGAGAGATTTTGGAAGAGTGGAAGAGCTCTGGTGGTGTAGTGGTTAAAGTATTTGGCTGCCAAACAATAAAAGGACAGTGATTCAAACTCACAAGCCACTTCACAGAAGAAACATGAGGCAGCCGGCTCCCATGAAGATTTCCAGCCTTGGAAACTGTATGGTTATGGGGCAGTTCTATTCTGTCCTATAGGGTCTCTGTAAGTAAAAATCGATTTGATGACAGTGGGTTACATATATGTGTATGCGTGTGTGTGTTTATAATAAACACACACATACACACACACATGTATGTATATACATATTACTGGTGCAAATGATTTGCTCTCAGCTACTCATGTGAAGGCTAGCAGTTCAGACCACCCCAGTAGTGCTATGAAAGTGAGCCCTGGTGACTTGCTTCCATAAGAAAACCTTAGGGAGCAGCTCTACTCTGTAACACAAGGTGCCACAAGTCAGGATTGAGTAGAGGGCAATGAGTTGTTTTCTATACTTCATACATGTCTGTGTGTCTATCTATCATCTATCTATGTATATGTGGGTGTTCTTTTCAAATGTTACTTCTCTCTTTTTTTTTTATTTGAGAAAGAAAAAATTAAAAAGGAAAATCTGTATTACTTGAAAAGAGTGATTTGTCTTTCAAGTTGTTGTTGTTGTTTGAAAATAGTGATTTGTCTTTCAAGTAGCCGTTGAAAAAAAAATTATTGTGACTTGGGTGCAAATGTACAAAGCAGATTCGTTTTACTCCCAACAGTTCATACACATTTTGCTTCATGGCACCGATTGCAAACCTCACAATAAACAGCTCTCCCCCCCACCCCTCCCCGTGATTACCCTTTCCCTGTGTCCTCATACCTCTGCCATCCCGTCTGTGTTGTTTTCTGCTATGCGCATGCTGCCCTTCTGATCTCTCATGGTTGACTGTTCCAGGGGGTGCATCTCCCTGGGGCAGGTGTTCCACTCATAGGCCTCTCTACTGTTTGGCTGAGAGCTAACTGAGGGAGTGAGTCCAATTCTAGGCCTGAAAGTTAACCTGGGGCCATAGAATAGGGGGGGTTTCACCAGTCTCTATCTGACCAGTACTTCTAGTTGTTTATGTGTTTTTCAGTTTTGGTCCACATTTTTCTTACCACTCTATCCAGGATCTCCAATTTCGACCCCTTTCTGAGTGGTTGGCATTGGTTGCCAGGCACCAGCTAGTTCTTCTGGTCTCAGAGTTGTTCCTGTTCTTCAAATGTTAATAGAAGATTAATTTTGCTATGAAATCTAAGTTTAAGAATATCATGGATCACGAGAGGCGGGGCAAGATGGCGGACTAGGCAGAAGGATTGCACAGACCCTCTTCAACAAAGAAAAGGGAAACCAATTAAAACAGACACAGAAGATAATCTTGGACCCCTGAGCCTTGAAGGAAAGGATGCAGATTTGGA
>NW_006923071.1:81875-83155 GCF_000298275.1 Orycteropus afer afer | reverse complement strand
TATTAATTTCTGATAAAATAGACTTTAAGGTGAAAAACAATGTAAGAGACAAAGCAGGACATTATATTATGCTGAAAAGGTCAATTGACCAAGAAGATGTTATGATAATAAATATTTATGCACCCAATCAAAGTGCTCCAGAATACATGAAGCAAATATTAATTGAATTAAAAGGGACAATAGACAACTCTCCAATAGTAGTAGATTTTAACACACCACTTTCAAGGCGGGACAGATCAACTAGAAAAAAGTCAACAAATATACAGAAGAACTCAACAACACAATCAAGCAACTCAAGCTCATAGACATATACAGAGCATTCCACCCAACAAAAACAAACTTCACATTCTTCTCCAGTGCACATGGATCATTCTCCAGAATAAATCATATGTTAGGACATATAACAAGCCTCAATAAATTAAAAAACATTGACATACTACAAAGCATCTTCTCAGACCACAATGAAATAATTAGAAATTAATTATAAGAAGATCAAGGGGAAAATATCAAACGTGGAAGTTGAACAATTCACTGCTCAAAAACTACTGGGTAATAGAACAAACAAAAAGTGAAATAAAGAAATTCCTAGAAACAAACGAGAATGAAGATACATCATACCAAAACCTATGGGACACAACAAAAGCAGTATTCAAGAGGTCAGTTTATAGCAACAAATACATACATCAAAAAAGAGGAAAGAAACAAAATCAACAGTCTAACACAACAAGTCCAACAACTAGAAAAAAGAACAACAAAATAATCCTACAGTATCTAGAAGTTAGGAAATAATAAAGATCAGTGCAGAAATAAATGAAACAGAAAACAAAAGAAAATAGAGAAAATCTAGCAAACAAAAAGTGGCTCTTTGAAAAGATTAACAAAATCAACAAACCACTGGTAAATCTAATAAAAGAAAAGAAAGAAAAGATGCAAATTACAAGAATAGTAAATGAAAAAGTGTCATCACATCAGAACCAACTGAAATAAAAAAAAATGCTGACAGACTATTATGAAAAACTGTACTCCATGAGATTTGAGAACCTAGAAGAAATGGACAAATTTCTAGCATCACAAGACCTACCAAAACTACATCAGAGATAGAATACTTGAACAGACCTATAATAAAAGAGGAGCTTTGGTAGCATAGTGCCTAAGGCACTTGAATGCTAACCAGAAGGCTGGCGGTACAAACCCACCAACCACTCCTCGGAAGGAAGGTTGGGCAATCTACTTCTGTAGTGATATTGCCTCGGAAACCCAAGGAGGGGTCGCTATGAGTC
>NW_006923071.1:80448-81775 GCF_000298275.1 Orycteropus afer afer | reverse complement strand
AACAACATAATAAAAGAAGAAATTGAACAGGACATAAAAAACAAAACAACAACAACAAAAAAAACTCCCCACAAAGAAAAGTCCCGGCCCTGATGGCTTCACTGGAGAATTTTACCAAACATTCAGGGAAGAGTTGGCACATATATTACTCAAGCTATTGCAGAACACAGAAGAAGATGGAATATTCCCAAACTCATTTTATGAAGCAAACATAACATTAATACAGAACCAAGGAAAGACATCACTAAAAAGGAAAACTACAGACCAATATCCCTCATGAATATAGATGCAAAAATCTTCAACAAAATTCTAGCCAATAGAATCCAACAACATATCAAAGAAGTAATACATCCTGACCAAGTGGGATTCATTCCAGGTATGCAAGGTTAGTTTAACATCAGAAAAAACAGTCAATGTAATCCACCACATAAACTGAACAAAAGAAAAGAACCATATGATTATATCAATCGATGCAAAAAAAAGGCATTCGATAAAACCCAACACACATTCCTGTTGAGAACTTTCAGCAAAATACAGATAGAAGGGAAATTCCTCAACATAATAAAAGGCATATATGCAAAGCCAATAGCCAACATCATTACGAATGGAGAAAGACTCAAGGCATTCCCCTTATGAACGGGAACCAGACAGGGATGCCCTCTATCACCACTTCTATTTAACATTATATGGAAGTCCTGGCCAAGGCAATAAGGCAAAAATGAAAAATAAAAAGCATACAAATCAGCAAAGAGGAACTAAAACTATCTCTATTTGTAGACAATATGATCCTGTACCTAGGAAATTCAAGAAGAGACTCAACAAAAACTACTGGAACTAATAGACAGGTTCAGTAAAGTGGCAGGATACAAGGTCAACATACAAAAATCGGTTGGATTCCTCTACACCAAAAAAGAGACCTCTGATAAAGATATAAGGGAAGCAATACCATTTACAATAGCTTCCAAAAAGATAAAATATCTAGGAATAAACCTTACCAGAGACACAAAAGACCTATACAAAGAAAACTATAAAACACTACTACAGGAGATAACAAGGGCTGTACATAAATGGAAGAACCTGCCTTGCTCATGGTTAGGAAGACTGAACGTTGTGAAAATGTCAATACTACCTAAAGCAATCTACACATTTAATGCAATCCGGAGCCAAATACCAACAAAATTTTTTAACGATGCAGAAAAACCAATTACTAACTTCATATGGAAAGGAAAGAGACCTCACATAAGCAGAGCACTTCTGAAGAAGAAAAACAAAGTGGGAGGTCTCACACTCCTGGATCTTAATACTATACAGTGACAGTAATCAAAAC
>NW_006923071.1:78232-79639 GCF_000298275.1 Orycteropus afer afer | reverse complement strand
GTATGGCATTTCCTTAAAAATCTGAAAATAGAACTACCATTTGACCCAGCAATTCCATTACTAGGAATATATCCTAAAGAGGTGAGAGGCAGCACACAAACAAGACATTTGCACTCTTATGTTCATCGCAGCACAATTCACTATAGCAAAGGGATGGAAACAACCTAAATGCCCATCAACAGATGAATGGATAACCATATTACGGTACATTCACAGAATGGAATACTATGCTACATTAAAGAACAATGAAGGATATGCGAATCATCTCACAACATTTATGAGCCTGGAGGACATTGTGCTGAGTGAAATAGGTCAATTGCAGGAGGACAAATATTGTTTGAGCCCATTACTGTAAAAAAGACGAAGAAGGGTTTTTTTGAGAAAGGGAACTCACTTTGAAGATTACCCGGGAGGAGTGGGGGATGGGATTAATTTCGGGCTAGTTGGGGGCCACACGCTGACATGGGTAAGGGGAGGGATGGTATAGAAAGAGTCTGTGGCCGCAATGATAGCATTAGGATAAGGTAGAACACCGAATTGTGCACATAAGATATAGACAACAGATGCTAACACCAACCAGTATATCCACAATACTGCATTGCAATTAACACCAAACACCAGGCTACAGATAAACACATAAACATCTGAGAAGACCAGATGGGGGTCGGTGAATAGGAGTATACTCTAGACCAAGGATAGATTCAGCAGAGGCTAATTTTGCACAGATATCAGTGATACAAAATATCTGTAATCCTTACAGAAACAACAGAAGACAGGCATAGAGTAATCCTTCACAGACAGCCAGACACTGTGGGAGATCCAACGGATCTACCAACACAGGACTATAGTATTGGCACAACAAAATACATAAAAGTCTTGTTTCACATCCTATATTGGTGAGTAGAGACCAGGGTCTCAAAAGCTTTCAAGAGGCCATCTGAGATGCAGCTAATGGTCTTCTATCATCGGAAGCGAAGAAGAGTGCAAAAAACAAGGGCATTTGGAAGCAATCAGCCCTAGGACACGATGGCCCTGAAGACCAGAAGAACTACATCGTGCCTGGCTATCAATGCCAACAATTCAGAAAAGGATCAAATCTGGAGATCCTGGATAGAGTGGGAGAGAAAACATAGAACAAAACCCAAAAACTCAAGAATGACCAGAATTATTGGTCAGATGGAGTCTGGTGAGACCCCCAATACTATGGTTCTGGAATACATTCTGGGCCTGAAATAAAACTCACTCCCGGGGCTGGCTCTCAGCCCAATAGTAAACAAGATGTACACTCAACGCAGGGTGACTGTGGTAGTTATGTTTGTGTGTCAACTTGGCTGGGCCTGGTTGAGTGGCTGGGCAGCTGGTGGTAGTTATTCCCCATGATGAAACTGGCAATCAACTCCATGGTGG
>NW_006923071.1:76598-77332 GCF_000298275.1 Orycteropus afer afer | reverse complement strand
TAGTAGAGCTTTATTTATTTGGGGTCTCTTTTCTTGAGTGCAGGTATTTATTTATTGTGTAGGTATTTATTATGGTTATGGCCTCTTGCTGTAGTGATCCCTTTATCATTATATAATATCCTTCCTTTCACCTTATGCTGATTTTTGCCTTGAAGTCTATTTTACCAGAAATTAATATTACCACTTCTGCTCTTTTTTGGTTGCCATTAACTTGATATTTTTTCCCATTCTTCGATTTTTAGTTTATTTTCATTGTTGCATCTAAGGTTAGTCTTTGTAGGCAGTATATTGATGGGCCCTCTCTATTCTTATCCATTCTGCCACTCTCTCTCTCTCTTAACTAGTGCATTTAATCTATTCACATGCAGTTTAATTAATGATAGTTATGAGTATACTGCTGCCATTCCTTTGTGTTTTTCATTGTGGTGTTGAGGATTTCTTTTTTCTGGATATTTTTCTGTGCTGAGTTCATTTGGTTAATGAATTTTCTTTGTTAATTTTATGTTTACTAAGTCCTCATGATTCTCTTCTTTCTTATTTTCGTTAAAAGGTGTATTAGTTTTCTTTGTGCTACCCTATAGGTTATTTTCATCTTCCTAAGGACACTTAGGGAGCTCTGGTAGCGTAGTGGCTAAGACACTTGCCTGCTAACCAGATGGTTGGTGGTTCAAATCCACCAGCCACTCCTCGGAAGGAAGGTTGGGCAATCCTACTTCTGTAATGATATTGCCTCG
>NW_006923071.1:75348-76308 GCF_000298275.1 Orycteropus afer afer | reverse complement strand
AAGATCTGTCCTGAAGTACAATGCTGTCAGTGATAGGATAATATCCATATGCTTACAAGGAAGACCCATTAATATGACTATTATTCAAATTTATGTGCCAACCACCAAAGCCAAAAATGAGGAAAATGAAGATTTTTATCAACTTCTGCAGTCTGAAATTGACAGAACATGTGTTAATTATCACTGGTGACTGGAATTCAAAAGTTGGAAACAAAGAAGAATCACTAGTAGTTGGAAAATTTGGCCTTGGTGAGAGAAATAATGCTGGAACTTGAATGATAGAATTTTACAAGACCAACAACTTGTTAATTGCAAAGACCATTTTTTCAACACAAATGGCAGCTGTACACATGGACTTCACCAGATGGAGCACACAGGAATGAGATTAACTACATCTCTGGCAAGAGGCGATGGAAAAGCTCAATATCTTTAGCCAAAACTAGGCAAGAAGCTGATTGTGGAACAGACCATCAACTGCTCATATGCAAGTTCAACTTGAAGTTAAAGACAATTAAAACAAGTGTACAAGAGCCAAAATATGATCTGGAATATATCCCTCCTGAATTTAGAGACCCAGCTAAAGAATAGATTTGATGCATTGAACACCAATGACCAAAAACCCAAAGAATTGTGGGATGACATCAAGAGCATCATCCATGAAGAAAGCAAGAGGTCACTAAAACGACAACAAAAGAAGAGAAGACCAAACTGGATGACAGAAGAGACTCTGAAACTTGCCCTTGAGTGGAGGAAAAATGGCAGAAATGACAAGATAAAAGAACTGAACCGATGATTTCAAAGAGCAGCTCCAGGAGACAAAGTCAATTACTATAATGAGATATGCAAAGATCTGGAGTTAGAAAACCAAAAGGGAAGAACACGCTCAGTATTTCTCAAGCTGAAAGAATTGAGGAAAAAATTTAAGCCTCGAGTTGCAATATTGAAAGATTCTAAGGGCAA
>NW_006923071.1:73794-74415 GCF_000298275.1 Orycteropus afer afer | reverse complement strand
CAAGAAGGGAGTGCATCAGGGTTGTATCCTTTCCCCATACTTATTCAATCTATATGCTGAGCAAATAATCCAAGAAGCCAGACTATATGAAGAAAATCATGGCATCAGGATTGGAGGAAGAATCATTAATAACCTGAGATATGCTGATGATACAACTTTGCTTGCTGAAAGTGAGGATGACTCAAGGCACTTACTGATGAAGATTGAAGAACACAGTCTGCAGTAAGGATTACATCTCAATATAAAGAAGACAAAATCTTCACAGCTGGACCAATAAGCAGCATCATGATAAATGGAGAAAATATTGGGGTTGTCAAAGAATTCACATTGCTTGGTTCTACAATCAATGCCAATGGAAGCAGCAGTCAGGACATTAGATGACGTGTAGCACTGGGCAGGTCAGCCACGAAGGAATTGTTTCAAGTGCTGAGGAGCAAGGATGTCTCCTTGAGGAGTAAGGTGCACCTGACAGAGGCCATGATATTTCCAATGGCCTCATATGCACGTGAGAGCTGGACAATGAATAAGGAAGACCAAAGAAGAGTTGGTGCTTTTGAGTTGTGGTGCTGGCAAAGAATGTTGAAAGTACCATGGACTGCTAAAAGAACTAACAGATCTGTC
>NW_006923071.1:72393-73084 GCF_000298275.1 Orycteropus afer afer | reverse complement strand
GGCTGGTGGGTTTGAACCACCAGCCTTCTGATTAGCAGTCAAATGCCTTAGGCACTAAGCCACCAAAGCTCCCAATTCCTGCTTGGCAATTCTTTTGCTTCTTTGTATATGCCATCCCATTGCCTTCTTTCTTGCATGGTTTCTTCTGAGAAATCAGAGCTTAATCTTATTGGTTGCCCTTTGTAGATAACATTTCATTTTTCCCAAGCTTCTCTTAAGATTCTTTCTTTGTTTTTGGTTTTTGAAAGTTTGATTATGATATGTCTTGGTGATTTTATTTTGCGGTTTATCCTTTATAGGGTTTGTTAAGCTTCCTGGATGGACATAGTTTCGTTTTTCATGATATTAGGGAAGTTTTCTGCTTACAAGTCTTCAATAATTTTCTCTGGTTCTTTTTGCCTCCTTCTGTTCTGGGATTCCAATGACACATAAATTATTTATCTTGATATTATCCCACATAATTATTAGTCTTTCTTCATGTTTATTCATTCTTTTTTTCTAATTTTTCTTCATACAACCTGGTGTGAAGTGATTTTTCTTCTGGTTGGCTAATCCATTTTTGAGTCACTCCAATTCCACTCTTTTGTCCTTCCAATGTGTTATCTATCTCTATAATTTTAGTGTTCATCTTCTGGATTTCTAATTGCTGTTTTTGTATGATATCTAATTGTCTATTTAGTTTGCCATTTTA
>NW_006923071.1:70146-72138 GCF_000298275.1 Orycteropus afer afer | reverse complement strand
ACACACACACACAGAGAGAGAGAGAGAGAGAGAGAGAGAGAGACCTTTTGAATTCCTTATTAGGTAATTACCTTATTAGACATTCCTATTACATACTCTTCCCCAGGGAAGTTTCATAGTTCATTTTGGTCACTTCCTTGTGTCATCTTCTCCTGTTTCTTTGTTTGAACTGAAGTTACCTGTTGTCTCCAAGACATTTTGAAGTTGTTTTTATTTGTTTATTATGTATTGGTTTGTTTCACCCTGACTTTTTGTTTTGCTTTGTTTCAATATACAAGGATGGGTGGGGCAGGCATGCTTCCTTGGTTGCTAGTTTCGTAGCCCTGGGGTGCTCTCCATTTGTCTCCTGGTAGGTGGAATACTTGATGTGAATGTGGGTGAGCTTCTGTGCTGGTTGTGAAGAGGAGCTACAGGTGGGATGTGTAGGTATTGTCCATTGTCTGTCATTGATCTAGTGGTGCAGGCATAGGTAGATGCTCACCCACTGGGTTAAGTAGAAGGTGCAGTAGTTTATGGCTGACTAGGGGAATTAATGCCCACTACTGTTGGATGGGACAGGAAAAAGAGAAATACTATAATTTACAAAGACTGGAGGATGAGAAGAAAGATTGTTAAAATAAAAGAAGAAGATAGAGAGGGATAAATAAATATAAAGGAAGAAAAAGTGGAAACAGAGAAAAAGAAAAGAAAGGGGGAAAATGAAAAGGAGGGAGGGCTGTTGTAGCTATGGTCAGCTGCATTAATGGCAGAATGTGGCTGTGGTGCAATCCATGGGAGCACATGCCTGCAGAGGTGGAAGGAGTTGGTGTGACTGAGAGCTTTTGAGAGAGTAGGCCACAGGGTCATGCCTCTTGAATTTAGTGAGAGAAAGGTCTGTCAGTGATATAGGTGCAGGCAGGCCAAGCCATAAACACTGTCTCTATCTGCTTTGGGACATGTCATGATGGGTGGCTGGGCTGCTAAGGAGACAGCCATGTAACCAGGCAAGTGTGTGTGGGAGTGGTTAGGGGGATATCCCTAGCCACCAGATTGGTGGAAGCAGGAAAAGGGTTTAGCCTTAGTCACCAGGAAGTTGTGTTTGTTAGAAAGGTGAAAGCACCTCTCCAGTCATAATAGGCTCATAGCCAATTATCCAGCTCCTTCCCAGACTCAATCAAGTAGGGGACCACCCAGAGTCTAGCATCTCCAACCAACACCCTGCAGGACTTCCCTCTCACATGGGCCCTTAACCCAAATGACTACTGTTCACTAATGGTGAGTTGTTTCAGTCCCCTTCTATGGCTCCCTCTTTGCTCTGTGGTAGCCTGTGCTATTGGAAATCTGACCTGTTTCCTTGCTCTCTCGTTTCCCATTGTTGTTGTTGTTGTTAGGTGCCATTGAGTTGGCTTTGACTCATCGTGACCCTATGTACAACAGAAAGAAACACTGCCCAGGCCTGTGTCACCCTCACAATCCTTGCTATACCTAAGCCCATCATTGCAGCGACTGGGTCAGTCCATCACATTGAGGGCCTTCCCCTTTTTTGTTGACCCTCCACTTTACCAAGCATGATAGCCTTCTCCAGGGAATGGTTCCTTCTGACAACATGATCAAAGTAGGTGAAATGAAGTCCAGCCATTTTCACTTCCAAGGAGGATTCCGGCTGCACTTCTAAGACAGATTTTTTCATTCATCTGGCAGTCCAAGGGACTTCACCAACACTACAACTCAAAGCATTAACTCTACTTCGGCCTTCCTTGTTCATTGTCCAGCTCTCACATGCATATGAGACGATTGAAAATACCATGGCTTGTGTTAGGTGCACTTTAGTGTTCAAGGAGACATCTTTGCTCTTCAACATTTTAAAGAGGTCTTTTGCAACAGATTTGCACAGTGCAATATTTCGTCTGGTGTCTTTTTTTATATAAAAGAACGTACTTTATTGAAATATAATTTATGTATAGTGAAATACACAAAACTAAAGTGCCATGAGTCAATCCATTTTTTTTTTTT
>NW_006923071.1:68281-69939 GCF_000298275.1 Orycteropus afer afer | reverse complement strand
TGTTATGTGATGTTTTACAGATTCTACATTATTCTTTAGTGCTGCATAGCATTCCATTATGTGTATGTACCATAGTTTGGTCATGCCCTCTTCTGCTAGTGGGCACATAGTTTGTTTCCATCTTTTGGCTATTGTAAATAGTACTGCAATGAACATGGGTGTGCATATATCTCTTCCTGTCTTGGCCCTCACCTCTCTAGGATATATACCTAGTAATGGGATTGCTGGGTCAAATGGTATCTCCAATTCCAGCTTTCTAAGGAATTGCCATATTGCTATCCACAGTGGTTGTAACACTTCACAGTCCCACCAGCAGTGTCTGAGAGTCCCAATCTCTCCTCATCCCTGCCAGCATTTGTTATTTTCTCTCATTGAACCTTGCCATTAGTGCTGGGGTGAGACAGTATCTCATTGTTGTTTTGATTTGCATCTCTCTGCTGGTCAGTGATTGTGAGCATCTCTTCATGTATTAGCTGGCCACCCGAATATGCTCCTTGGTGAGGTGTCTATTCATGTCTTCTGCCTATTTTTCAATTGGATTGTTAATTCCTTTGGTGTAGAGGCATTGGAGTTTTCTATAAATCATAGAGATAAGTCCCTTGCCAGACATGTAATTATTGGCAAATATGAATTCGTTGCTGTCATTTTTGTTATGTGGTTTTTTGTGGTGTAAATTTCTTTGTTCCATATAATTTTCTATGCTGAGCTCGTTTTGTTGCTTTCAGCCAAGATCCATCTAACATCAGCAATGATATCCCTCATTCCACATCCTCTTCTGAATCCAGCTTGCATTTCTGAAAGTTTTCTGTCAATATACTGCTGCAACCATTTTTTAATTATCATCAGCAGGATTTTACTTGTGTCTGATATTAATGATATTTTTAAAATAATTTCCACATTCTGTGGGATCACCTTTCTTTGGAGTGGATACAACTATGGATCTTTTCCAGTCAGTTGACCAGGCAGCTGTCTTCCAAATCTCTTGGCATAAACAAGTGAGTGCCTCCAGTGTGGCATCCATTTGTTGAAACATCTCAATGGATATTCCATCAATTCCTGGAGACTTTTTCTTTGCTAGGAGCTCTGGTGGCATAGTGCCTAAGGTAATTGACTGCTAATCAGAAGACTGGCTGTTCAAACTCCCTTGTCACTCCTTGGCAGGAAGACTGGGCAATCTACTTCCATAGAGATACCACCTTGGAAACCCAAGGAGGGGTTGCTATGAGTTGGGACTGACTCGATAGCAGTGAGTTTGGTTTTTTGGTCTGTTTTCTTTGCTAGTTCCTTCAATGCAGCTTCAACTTCTTCCTTCAATACCTTTGGTTCCTGATCATGTGCCACCTCTTGAAATGGAATGAACATTGTTTGTTTCTTTTTTGTACAGTGACTCTATGTATTCCTTCCAACTTCTTTTGATGTTTCCTGCATCATTCAGTGTTCTTCCCATAGAATCTTTCAATATTGCAACTCAAGGCTAGAATTTTTTTCTTCAGTTCTTTCAGCTTGATAAATGATGAGTGTGTTCTTCCATTTTGGTTTCCTAATTCCAGGTCTTTACACATTTCATTAATTAATTGGTCTTCCTTGTAGGCATATAGATATTATCCTATCAGTGACAGCATTGTATTTAAGGATAGAACTTGAAACATTCTTTGTGA
>NW_006923071.1:65582-67817 GCF_000298275.1 Orycteropus afer afer | reverse complement strand
AATTCTTTGAGAAGTGGATGACCCTTTCCTTCTTCCAAGTATGTCTTTGTCTGGAAGCTCCACTGAAACCTGTCCATCATTGGTGACCCTGCTGGTATTTGAAATACTGGTGGCATAGTCTCCAGCCTCACAGCAACACCCAAGCCACCACAGTATGACAAAATGATGGACAAGTTGTGGTCCTTTTCCATACCCACACTTAATTTTGCTTACCTTGATTCCCTCTAGATCTGTCCACAATAAGCCCCTATTACAGTGTGGATTCCATGAAGTTGGTTTCTCCTTGCCCATGTAGGATGCCTTATATACCTTGAAATAGCCATACTTCATTGGGTCCCAGCTTCTTCTCTCTCCCCAGTGAGCATCCTCACTTCGTCTCCTTTTCCGATCAGCACCCAATCTAATTCTTTACCCTCTCATTTGATACTAAGTATCCCTGGATCATTATGTATATCTGTGTCACTTGGTTTTTCTGGGTCTCTATTGTAGAGGTATTGGGTGGAGTGTGTTAGCAGGATTTCATCTCATCTCTGCCTCCAATAAAATGCATTTTTAAAGTTTAATTTGTGTGCTAATGATTGAGAAAAAAACGGTCTTAATTAGAGGAAGAAAAGGTAGGTGGATAGTTGTTATATCCATCTTGAAAGGATCTGCTGTGTACCTTCAAGTGCTTTTAGAGTTTGGTAGCACTGATTTTTATGCATAATTTTACTTAGGATTCACACTCTTTCTATTTCTTTGACAGGTATATTACCAACAGTTCTTTAATACTCAGCAACCATCTCCCATGATCAGGCCAATTTTGTCATTTTTTTTTTTACCATGATTTGGGTGAAAATTTACAAAGCAGATTTGTTTTACACATTTTGTTTTATAAGACTGATTAAAATCCCTACAATGGAACAGCTCTCCTCCCACCCTCGCACTGTGGCTACTCTTTCCCTGTGTCTTCTTACCTATGCATTCCTTCTGCTAGTTTTTCCCCTATGCAAATTCTACCCTTCCAATTACTCATAGTTAACTATTCTAAGGGGTGCATCTCCCTGGGGTAAGTGTTCAGCTTGCAGCCCTTTCTATTGTTTGGCTGAGTGCTAACCCATGGGAATCAGTCCAATTCCATGGCAGATGGGTAACCCAGGGCCATAGTCTTGGCGGTTTCCCAAGTCTCTATCCAACTCGTATTTCTGGTCATTTTTGTTTTAATTTTTTTTTTCACAATTTTCTCCCACTCTATCCAGAAGCTCCAATTTTGATCCCTTTCTGAGTGGTTGACATTGGTAGCTGGGTACCATCTAGTCATCTGGACTGAGAGTCATGGAGGTGGAAGTTGCTTTGGACTAATTGTTTCTATGTCTCTGATTTTCTTCACACTTCTTTGCTCCATATGAGTAGGATGTAGAACAATGTTTTTGTGTGCTATGTTGTGTCACTCAAACTTGATGTCCCTGAGACCATGGTCCTGACCTGGCAGGTCCAGTTACTTACTCTCTCAGAGTGCTTGATTGTGGCTAAGAAGCCACCCAAACCTTGTCCCCTGTTAGTTCTATAATGTATATGGATATTTTTGTAGTACATACAAATACACACATAGGAATATCATCAGCCAAGCCTATCTATGGTCGTGGGTATATTCCCATTCACCTACCCACATCTTATCTTCTTGCCTGTCTGCTCAAGTATCCATCTGCAAACTAGTGTTTGTTATTAATGACAATATTGTATTGTGTATGTAATAATATGT
Organism: Orycteropus afer afer; assembly: GCF_000298275.1. Taxonomy (NCBI): domain Eukaryota; kingdom Metazoa; phylum Chordata; class Mammalia; order Tubulidentata; family Orycteropodidae; genus Orycteropus; species Orycteropus afer. The sequence goes on along the minus strand of NW_006923071.1, from coordinate 66,076 downwards.
GCCTCTGTTGTCCAGACCTTTTGTGCACCTTTCAGTGTTCTCTTTTTCCCTGTTATTGTGTTGGTCACACATTTTTTGTTATATTGCCTTTCCATTCACCCAAATTAACACATATCTCTTAACTAGTCAGTAATTTTCCTTCTCTTCGCCTTCCATTCCTGGTAATGAGCAAAGCAAATTTCCTTCCCTATGTACACCTTTCCTTGACTTTTTATAATAACTGACTCATACAATATTTGTCTTTGTGTGATTGACTTATTTCACTCAGCATAATGCTGGCCAAGTTCATCAACTCACTATTCTTTAATGTTGCATAGTATTTAATTGTATGAATGTACCTTAGTATGGTTATACATTCATCTACTGATGTTTCCATCTCTTTGCTATTGTGAATAGTGCTGAGATAAGATGTGCATATATCTATTCACATCCTGGATCTCACCTCTTTAGGATGTATTCCTAGAAGTGGAATTGCTGCATCAAATGGTATTTCT
>NW_006923071.1:61291-64587 GCF_000298275.1 Orycteropus afer afer | reverse complement strand
ACAATGTTTTGTATAGTATGTTATGCCAATTGAGCTTGATGTCCCCTGCGACTATGGTCCCAACCCTGCAGGATCAACTACTTGGTCCCTCTGGGTAGCTGCCTTTGCCCATTTTTCAGTTGGATTGTTTGTCTTTTTGATGTTGAAGTGCTGAACTTTTCTATAAATTTTAGAGATAAGTCTCTTGTGTATATGTCATACCCAAATAATTTTCCCAATCTCTAGATTCTCTTTTTACTCTTTTGGAGAAGTCTTTGGTGTGCATAATAATTTAATTTTTAAAAGGTCCCAGTCACCTACTGTTTGTGCATTTTTCGTCATGCTTGATAGTCTATTTATGCCATAAATTAGGGCCTCTAGGTTTGCCTCTATTTTATCTTTGATGACCTTTATGCTTTGGGGCTTCACATTAAGTCTTTATTCCAATTTGAATTCTTTTTTTTTTTTTGGTATGGAATGAAGTGTGGATCTTGTTTCATTTTTCTGCAAATGTATATTCAATTTTGCCAGCACCATTTGTTAAAGAGGTTCTCTCCCCCATTGGATGGGTTTTGGCCCATTTGCAAAGGTCAGCTGGATGGATGGATGGATTCTCAGTTCTGTTCCACTAGTGTATGTATCTATCACTGTACCAATACCAAATTGTTTTGACTGCCGTGGCTGTATAGAACAAAAGATCAGAGTGTGAGACCTCCTACTTTGTTCTTCTTCTTCAATAGTGCTTTGCTTCACTGAGCTTTCTTTCTTTTCCATATAAAATTAGTGATTGGCTTTACCATGCCCTTAAAGAATGTTGATGAATTTGAATTGATTGAATATTTCATTGAATATATAGATTGTATTGGGTAATATTGTAATTTTCATATATTCATTCTTCCTATCCATAAGTATGGCATTGTTCTTCCATTTATGTTGGTCTCTCATAGTTTCTTGAAGCAGTGCTTTGTAGTTTTCTTTGTATAGGTCTTTTGGCTCCTTGGTAAGATTTGTTCCTACGTATTTGATCTTCTTGGTAGCTATTGTAAATGGTATTGTTTTCCTTACTCCTTTTTGGAGATCTCTTTGTTGGTGTACAGGAATTCAATTGATTTTTGTATATTGATCTTCTATCCTGCCACTTTGCTGAATCTTTCAATTAGTTCCAGTAGTTTTCTTGCTGAGTCTCTTGGGTGTTCTATCCATAGGATCATAAACAACTATAACAACAAAAATAATAACTCACTGCCGTTGAGTCCATTCCAACTTATAGTGACCCCTCTTTGGGTTTCTGAGGTGGTACCTCTATGGAAGTAGATTGCCCAATCTTCCTTCTGAGGAGTGGCTGGTGGGTTTGAAGTGCCAGCCTTCTGGTTAGCAGTCAAATGCCTTAGGCACTATGCCACCAGAACGCCCATCATCTGCAAATAGGGATAGTTTCACTTCTTCCTTACCGATTTGGATGCCTTCTATTTGCCTTTCTTACCTTGTTGACCTGGCTAGGACTTCCAATATAGTGTTGAATAGAAGTGGTGATAGAAGGCATCCTTGTCTGGTTCCTGCTCACAAGTGGAATACTTTCAGTCTCTTATCATTGAGAAAAATATTGGCTGTTGGTTTTGCGAATATACTCTTATTTCCCTTGTATTACTATTTTACTGAAAGTGTTTATCAGGAATGGATGTTGGATTTTATCAAGTGCCTTTTCTGCATTGATTGATATAATCATGTGGTTCTTTTCCTTTATTTATGTGATGGATTACATTGATTGTTTCTCTGATGTCAAACCATCTTTGCATACCTGGTATAAACCCCACTTGGTCATGGTATATTATTATTTTCATTATTTGATATAGTGCTAAATTCTGTTGGCTAGGATTTTGTTGAAGACTTTTGCATCTGTATTCATGAGGAATATTGGTCTGTAATTTTCCTTTTTAGCAATGTCTTTACCTGGTTTTAGTATCAGGGTTATGGTTGCTTCATGAAATGAATTTGGGAGTATTCCATCCTTTTCTGTATTCTGGAATATTTTGGGTAGAATAGATATCAGGTCTTCTCTAAATATTTGATGGAATTCTCCAGTGAAGTCATCTGGGCCAAGAATTTTCCCTTTTTCTTTTTCTTTTTTTTTTTAATCTACTCAATTTATTGTTTTGTTATGGGTCTGTTCAAATTCTCTATTACAGTCTGTGTTAGTTTAGGTAGGTCTTGTGCTTCTAGAAATTTGTCAGTTTCTTCTAAGTCTTCAAATTTGTTGCAGTACAGTTCTTTATAGTATTCTGTTATTAACCATTTTATTTTAGTTGGATCTGTTGTGATGTTGCCCATTTCATTTGTTATTTGTGTAATTTGCATCTCTTCTTTCTTTTCCTTAGCTAAATTTAACAGCTGTTTTAGGATTTTGTTAATCGTTTTGAACAGCCAGCTTCTAGTCCTGTTGATTTTTCTTTTTGTTGTTGTTGTTTTCTGTTTCATTTATTTCTGCTCTGATCTTTATTATTTCCTTTCTTCTGGAGATTGTAGGATTCCTTTTTTGCTCTTTCGCTAATTGTTGGAGTCGTTGGGTTAAGGTGTTGATTTTGATTCTTTCTTCTTTCTTGATGTGTGCATGTATTGCTTTAAATTCATCTCTGAGTACTGCTTTCAGTGTGTCCCAATGGTATTGGTATATTGTGTATTAATTATTTCACACCTTGTTTCTTTTATTATGCAGTAGTTCTTGAACAGTGTGTTATTCAGTTTCTAAATATTTCATTTTTTTTCCTTGGTCTTCCTGTTATTGGTTTCTAATTTTACAGCACTGGGATCCAAGAAGATGCTCTGTAGTAGTTCGATATTTTTAAATTTATTGAGGCTTGTTTTGTGGTCTAAGACATGGTCTATTCCGGAGAGTAATCCATGTACACTGGACAAGAATGTGTAATGCGGTTTTTGTTGGATGGAGTGTTCTGTATATATCTATGAGATCGAGTTGGTTGATTGTATTGTTGAGATCTTCTATATCACTGTTGATTTTTTTTCTAGTTGTTCTGTCTTTCATCAAAAGTGGTGTGTTAAACTCTTCTACTATTTTAGAATTGTCTATCTCTCTTTACAATTCAGTTAATGTATTTTTAAACTCTTTCACCAGGTACATAGAAATTTATTATGGTAATGTCTTCTTGGTCTATTGACCCTTTTATTATCATATGAGGCCCTTCTTCATCCTTTATGCTGTTTTTCACCTTGAAGTCCATTTTATCAGAAATTAATATTGCTACTCCTGCTTTTTTTGGTTGCCATTAGCTTGATATATTTTCTTCCATGCATTGATTTTC
>NW_006923071.1:58369-60967 GCF_000298275.1 Orycteropus afer afer | reverse complement strand
AGTAAATGTTTAATTCCCTAAGTTTTGAACGGTCTGTTCTATATATACATTATCCTGACTCCCTCTCCATTTGGAAGTTTTGTGATTTTACCATTTATTCCTTCTATTTGTTTTTTGTTGGTGTAATTTACAGATTTACTCCTCTAGTTCTTTATTTACCATTTTGTAAGCTTATTTTAGTTTTGAGAGTTCTTTTTCTGGGTTAGTTTCTAAGTGGTGTTGTCATATGCCTCGACATTAATTTGTTGTCTTCCATTGTTGGTTTTCTGTTCGAAGCACTTCTTTTAGCATTTCTTGTAGTGTTGATCTGGTTTTTACAAATTCATATAATTTCTGATTGTCTGTGAATGTCTTAATTTCACCCTCATATTTGAGGAACAGTTTGGCTGGATAGGTAGTTCTTGGTTGGCAATTCTTTTCCTTCAAGGTCTTATATATGTCATCCCATTGCCTTCTTTGCTTGGTTTCTGCTGAGAAATCAGAGCTTAGTCATATTGGTTTTCCTTTGTAACAATTCATTTTCCCCAAGTTGTTCTCAAGATTCTTTCTTTGTTTTTGGTTTTGGACATTTTGGTTATGATTTGTCTTGGTGACTTTCTCTTGGGGTCTATCCTATATATGATTCATTGAGCTTCTTGGGTAGATATATTTTTCTCTTTCACAATATTGGTTGTTCTGGTTACCTAGTGTCACTGTGACAGGAATATACCACAAATGGGATGGCTTTAACAAACAGGGGTTTCTTCTCTTACAGTTTTGGAGGCTAGAAGTCCAAGTTCAAAGTGCCAGGCTCCAGGGGCTGAGTGAAAGCCCCTTGACCTTGGGTTTCAGTTCTGCTTCTGGCTCCTGGCCCACTGAAGCTGTAGGCTTTTTTTTACTCAGGCAGCTGCTTGCAAACCCAAGGTTGACAAATGAAAAGGCATAGTCCTGATATTACCAAACCAGTCAGTAGGCCATTAATTTCAAGTCCATGTAAAGTCCCAAGATCAGCAAAGCATGTCAGGCTACTGAATGAAGACTCAGCTGCATGCAAGGTTCAAGTGTGCCAAAAAGCTAGAAACCATTCCCAAAGCTGTTTCTTATATATGGGAAGAAGACCACATCCTTAAAGCAGCTACTCAGCTGTTTGTGGTAGATCCCACCATGGAGTTGATTGCCAGTCACATCATGGGGAATGACTACCACCAGCTGCCCAGCCACTCAACTAGGGCCAGGCAAGTTCACAACAACTTTAACCACCACATTTCCACCCCTTTCCAACTTGGCACCTGTACAGATCTTCATTGAGTGGCATCTGTGCAGATCTCCTTTACTGGGTGGCTCCAGTCCCCTAGTTCCTCTGAGTGGTGACCTCACCCCCTTGGCCTGGCAGGACCTATTCATCTACCTCTTGGGCATGGCAGCCCTGCCCCCTCACTCTTGGGCACCAGCTATGGCTCCATCCCACTGGCCCACATGAACATGCAGCCCCACACTCTGTAACCAAGTTGCTGAAGGTCTGACTCTTTGAAACCTAGGGGGCTATGCTGGTTCCACCCCCAGAGGTCATGTTCTGACCCTTTGAGGCTAAGGCAGTTCTGCTTTCCATTTCCTTGGTCCCTCCATTTCTGCTGATTAATGCCAAAAGCAACGCACTCTGCCAGAAATCTTCCCGCCCAAAAAGCATTCAGCTTTCTTGCTCCATAGGCTGGCCAATCTGCTACTCCATTTCATGCCAGTCTCTTCTAACAATTAATACCCGAAGGCAACCCACTCCACCAGGAAATCGCCCACTCAGTGGCATCCAGCTTTCTCCTCTGTGGGCTGGAAAGGCTGTTGCTGTCTAATACCAGTCTCTCAGTTCTGCTACTGCCATCTCTCATGCCAGTCTCTTGACTCTGCTCCTGCTGTCTCTCATGCTGGTCTCATGGCTCTGCTCCTGCCATCTCTCATGCCTCATGCCGGGGTCTCTCTGCCAGGGTCTCGGGTCAAGGATGCACTCCATTCCTGTTTCCATATTTTAGGTATCTGTCAGAGGAGTACCCCACTCTCCTGGTACAATATTCTGTTCTGGTTACCTAGTGCCACTCTGACAGGAATATACCACAAATGGGATGGCTTTAATAAACAAGGGTTTATTCTCTTACAGTTTTGGAAGCTAGAAGTCTGAGTTCAAAGTGCCAGGTGCTAGGGATGAGTGAAAGCCCCTTGACCTTGGGCTTCAGCTCTGCCTCTGGCTTCCAGCCCACTGAAGCTCTTCTCTCAGGCAGCTGCTGCCTGCTGAGGCTGACAAACCCAAGGTCAATAAATAAAAAGTCACAGTCCTGATGTTACCAAACCACACAGCAGGCCATTAATTCAAGTCCATTGAAAGTCCCAAGATTGGTAAAGCATGACAGGCTTAAATTTGCCAGTGGTTTGTGAATTTTATTAATCTTTTCAAAAAATCAACTTCTAGTCTTATTGACTTTATCTATTGTCTTTCTATTTTCTGTTTCATTGATTTCTGTTCAGATCTTTATTGTTTCCTTTCTTCTGGTGACTGTAGGCTTTTCTTGCTGTTCTTTTTCTAATTGTTAGAGATGTTGGTTTAAAGTGTTGATTTTGGCTCTTTCTTCT
>NW_006923071.1:55983-57578 GCF_000298275.1 Orycteropus afer afer | reverse complement strand
AGGTCAAGTTGGTGGATTGTATTGTTTAGCTCTTCTGCATCTTTGTTGAGTTTCTTTCCAGTTGTTCTATCTTTCACTGAAAGTAGTGTATTAAAGTTTCCTACTATGATGGTGGAGTCATCTATTTGCCTTTTCAATTCTATTAAAGTCTGATTTATGTGTTTTGGGGCTCTTTTATTAGGTCAATAGATATTTATTATGATTATGTCTTCTTGTTCAATTGATCCTTTAATCATTATATAATCTCCTTCCTTGTCTCTTATGGTAGTTTTTGTCTTAAAGTCAATTTTATCAGAAATTAATATTGCCATTCCTGCTCTTTTACAGTTGCCTTTTGCTTGATATATCTTTTTCCAACCTTTGATTTTTAGTCTATTTTTGTCTTTGTCTCTAAAGTGTGTCTCTTGTAGACAACATACTGATGGGTAATGTTTTCTTATCTAGTCTGCAACTCTCCGTCCCTTGAGTGATGCATTTAATCCATTGACATCAGACTAATTATCAACAAGTATGAATTGATTGCTGTCATTTTGTTATGTGTTTTTTTGTGATGTTCCTGGTTTCTTTGTTCCACGTAATTTTCTGTACTGAGCTCATTATGTTTATGAATCGTGTTATCACTTCCTTTGTTCCTGTTGTTTTAGTATTTGCTAAATATTTGTTAGTCCTCTTTTATTGTGACGTGAAGGTTTATAATTTTTCTTTGAGGTTACCCTGTGATTTATAATTTTCTCCTTGAGTTTAAAACAGTCCGTTCCATCTTGCAACTCTCTTGACTTCATCACCATTTAAAAGTTCTGTAACTACAGCAGTTTTCCCCCTCTTTTTGGTTTGTAGTTGTCCTCATTTGCCAATTGATGTATCTGCTACCCTGTTTACAATCTTGTAAACTTATTTTACTTTGCTGATTTCTGAGTTATGTCATCTTGTGTATTAATGGTCGGTTGTTGTTTGCTATTATTGATTCTCTGTTCAAAGTACTCCCTTTAGTATCTCTTGTGAGGTTGGTCTGGTTTAAACAAATTCCCTTAATTTCTGCTTATCTGGAAATCTCCTAATTTCACCATCCTATTTGAGGGACAGTTTTGTAGGGTATATAATACTTGGTTGAAAAATTTTTCCTTTCAGGGTTTTATATATATCATCCCTGCCTTCTTGCTTGCATGGTTTCTGCTGAGAAATCAGAGCTTAGTCTTATTGGTTGTCATTTGTAGATAACTTTTCATTTTTCCCATGCTGCTTTCAGGATTCTTTCTTTTTCTTTGGTTTTGATGAATTTGATTATGATATGTCTTGGTGATGTTCTTTTGGGATCTATCCTGGTTGGGTTTCATTGGACTTCCTGAATGTATATATTCTCATCTTCATCATATAAGTGAAGTTCTCTCCCAACATCTCTTGGACAATTTTCTCTGTGGTTTTCTTTTTCTTTTCTTGTTCTGGAATTCCGACTACATATACATTATTCCTTTCTATGTTATTCCACATGAATCTTAGGCTTTCTCCATTTTGTTTTGATCTTGTTTCTGATTGATCCCTTCCCAAAGAATTATTCCGGTATTTGTCTTCAATCTCATTAATTCTGTCTTCCATTG
>NW_006923071.1:54017-54590 GCF_000298275.1 Orycteropus afer afer | reverse complement strand
CTCCTTTTTTGGGGTTTTTATGCAGGTTCTTCTGCTAGTTGGAATTTAGTCCACTTCTGCATCTTTCCTTTCAAAGCTCAGGGCACCAGGATTATCTTCTGTATCAATGGTTCCCCTTTTCTTTGTTGAAAAGCAACAAGGGTGGTTCCCCTTGTTCTTTCTCTGTGTAGTTTGTCTGCCTATTCCTCTATCTTACTGGAACTCTTCCATTTGGAAATTTTTTAATTAGAACTTTCATTCCCTCTATTTGTTTTGTTGCTGGTTTCATCTGCAGATTGACCCCCTATTCTTTGTGTTTATTGTTTTATGAGCTTATTTTGAGCATCTATTTCTGGTTTGGTTTCTAACTGTTGATGTCAAATGTCCTCATTTTAATTTGTTGTTTTCTGTTGTGGATCCTCTATTGGAAGGACTCCCTTTAGCATTTTTTGTAGGGTTGATCTAGTTTTCACAAATTCCTTTACTTTCTGTTTGTCTGAGAATGTCTTGATTTCACCCTCATATTTAAGGGACAGTTTGGTTGGACATAGAATTCTTGGTTGGAAGTTCTTTTCCTTCAATGTTTTATATATG
>NW_006923071.1:50836-53687 GCF_000298275.1 Orycteropus afer afer | reverse complement strand
TTTTTTTTTGCCTCCTCTTGTTCTAGTATTCCAATGAGGTGTGTGTTGTTTCTTTTCATGTCATCCCATATAACTCTTAGGATTTCTTCATTTCTCTTAAATCTTTGTTCTGGTTAATCTTCATACAGGCTCACATCAAAGGATTTTGCTTCTAGTTGGAAAAGGCATTCTTCAACCAGTTCTAGTCTATTCTTTTGTCCTTCCACTGTGTTATCTAACTGTAATTTTAGTGTTCATCTTCTGGATTTCTAGCTGCTGTTTTTGTATGAGTTCTAATTGTGTATTTGTCTTGTTATTTTGTTCCTAAATGGTCTTTCTGAATTCTTCCAGGGTACTGTCTGTTTTCACATTGATTCTGTTTGTCGTTTCCTTGAGCTCTTGGAGAGTCTTATATACATACCTTCTAAATTCCTTCTTAGATAATTCTGTTGCTTGTTCTGCCATGATAGATAATTCTTTAGCCTGGGCTCTTATTTCTATTGTCTTGTCTTGTTTTTGTTTTTTGTTTTTTGTTTTTTGATTTGAGGTTGTCTGTTGTTTCCAAGACATTTTGAAGTTGTTGTCTTTAAATGTTAGTTATGTATTGATTTGTTTCACCCTGATTTTATGTTTTACTATATCTGAAAGTGTGGAGCAGGTATAGTTTTTTAGTTATTATTTCAGATGTACTGGGTTTCTCTCCAGTTCTCTTTGTGTTGGTGGAATCACTGGTGGGGATGTGGATGCAGGTCTCTGTTCATCATGAAGGAGTTGGGCTGAGCAGGTGTGGTAGTGGTTTACTGTGTTCCTTCTACTGGATGAGGCATGGGAGAAGGGGAAAGAAGAGGGGGAAAAAAGGCACCAGTAGCCAGTCTCCATTTTCCACGTTTGGGTGAGGTACTGCTCGCTCAGTTGGTGTGATTTGTGTCTTCCTGGGATGGCTACTAATGATGATGTTCTACTGTCAATCAGAGACCTGTGGTTCAAAATCTACAGAGACCCCAATGAGTAGAGGTCCACTACTTTCTGCTTGGATTGAGAAGCTGCAAAAAACCCAGTACCCCAGTCCACTCTGTGCTAAAAAGCAGCCATGGCAGGGTTGAACATCAGCCTGCTGCTGTGCTCTCACTCTGGGGGTTGGCCTACGTTAAAGGTGTTTTCCCCTTTTCCCCATTCCTTTCTGAACTCTGCAGCAGCCCAAGCCAGAGGGTTTTGATCTGTTTCTACTTATTCAGCTCAGCTTCCAAGGTCTCTCTCAAAAACTCCCAGTGTGAGTATTGCAAGTGCCCAACACTTCTGTGGGTTCTGCATTTTTTTTCCTCTGTCTCTCCACCAATCTCTTTTATACTGCTAATCAGTCCCCTGCTTCTCCATTTCTACATCTGTCTTCTGGCTAGGCAGTTTTGTTTATTTTCCCTAGTTGTTTAATGTGCCCTTTTTCTCCACCTCCACTAAATTTGGTATATTATCTTCTCCTTAGTTGCTCATAAATCCAGTATCTTGTTTCCCTTTGCTTTACCTAGTTATTCAGGAATTAAGATGCTAGTGGGAACAAATGTGTGGGCTACAGGTAGTACACCATCTTCCAAGATCCACAAACTTTAAAATTTTGACATAGTCTACTTTATCTATTTTTTGTTCTTTTGTTGCTTGTGTTTTTGGTGTTGTATTATAGAATCTTATGTTAAGTACAAGGCCATGAAGATTTACCTCTATGTTTTTTTTTTTTTCCCCAGAGTTTTATACTCTTAGGTCTTACATTCAGGTGTTTGATACAGTCTGAGTTAATTTTTGTATATTGTGTGAGGTCCAACTTTATTCTTTTGAATGTGGATTCTAATTGTCCCAGCACTGTATGCTGTGAAGGCTACTCTTTCCTCTATTGAATTGTCTTGGCACCATTGTAGAAAATCAATTAACTGTAAACATGAAGAGTTTATTTCTGGACTCTCAATTTAATTCCACTGACCTATATATCTGTCCTTAAGCTAGTACCACACTATCTCCCAATTTTATTCTCCTTTTTCAAGATTGTTTTGGCTATTCTGGGTCCCTTGAATTTCAATATGAATTTTAGAATCAGCTTGCCAATTTCTGCAAAAAATCCAGCTGGGTTTTTCATAGGGATTGCGTGGAATCTGTAGATCACTTTGGCAAGTATTGCCACTTAATATTTAGTCTTCTAGTTTATTAACATGGGATATCTTTCTATTTATTTAAGTATTATTTAATTTCTTTCAGTGATGTTTTGTAGTTTTCAGAGTTTAAGCTTGGAATTTCTCTGTTAAATATATTTCCTTTCATTTAAAAAAATTGTGATGAAAATATACACAACAAAATACACCCATTCAACAACTTCTACAAGTATAATTCCATGACATTGATTACATTCTTCAAGTTGTGCACCCATCCTTGCTATCTTTTTTTCCAAGTTATTCTACCATCATTAACATAAACTACTGTCCCCTAAGCAAAAACTCTCCCTTTCCTATCCCTCCCACTCCTGGTAATCTCTAATTTTTGCTTTCTATATATTTTCTTTTTCATGTAAGTGAGATAATACAGTATTTGTCCTTTTGGAAATCAGTCCAAAATATTATGCTCATTATAATATTTTCAAGTTTAATCCACATTCTGGCATGCATCAGGATGTCATTTTTATTTATGGTTAATATTCCACTGTACATATATATTACAGTTTGATTATCTATTCATCCGTTGATGGACATTTCTTTTTTAATTTTTTTTTTAAATTATTAGTTTTGTTGTTGTTGAGAATATACAAGCAAAGCATACACCAATTCAACAGTTTACAATTCAGTGGCATTGATTGCATTCTTTGAGTTGTGCAACCATTCTCACTCTTCCTTTC
>NW_006923071.1:45453-48207 GCF_000298275.1 Orycteropus afer afer | reverse complement strand
CCTGTTTTATCTTGCTTCTTCTATGTGTGGACTGTGATGCTGTATTGTCTCCAAGGCATTGTGACGTTTTTGTGTTTATATTTAATTGGTGATTATATGTTGGAGTGACTTGCCCACAATTTTCATTTTCTTTGTTTTGTTTGTACGTTATCTATACAGGCAGGGTACTGTGCTGTGCTCCTCTATTCACTAGTTGACAGTACTTATACACTTACCACCTGTCTCCTTTCCTTTGTCAGCCTCTCGTATGTCCTTGTCAACCCTGGCAAACAGAGCCTGTTCTTAGGTCCCTGGAATCCAAATGAGAATGCTATCTCTTTAAAATCCAAAATGGTGCCACTTGTAAGCATTCAAAATGGCTGCGCCCTCGGTCACTTTAAATATCTAAAATGGCCACCGCTTGTAAACATTCAAATGGCTGCGCCCTCTGGACAGCAGAAAGTTCACAGCTCAGGTTGTCTCCCTCTTTGCTTTTTCCCTTCGTAGTCATAGGCCACCAGAGCAGTTGTCCCTGCAGCCCTTCATGACTGGGACTGATCTTTAGGTCAATTCTCAGGTCCCAACATCACTTGGGTATTCAGGCTGCTGGCCTCGTCAGAGTACCTGACAGTCCACAGCTCTGACCATCTTTGTATTTACTCTTTTCGTTTAGGTTTTTCCACTAGTTGGTGCCTAATCCACTTCTATATAGTTCCTTTCAAAGCTCAAGGCTCTAGGATTATCTTCTGTATCTCTGTCAATTGGTTTTTCTTTTCTTTGTTGAAGAGGGTCTGTGTTGCTTGTCTGCCTATTCCTCCATCTATTGTTTGTTTTTAAGAAAACTTCAGGGTATATTTTTGATCTAATATTTAAGGATTTAATGATATCAGGGCAATAGTTTCAAGGGTTCATCCAACATTCATGGCTACAGAAAGTCTGGAATGCGTGAGAATTTGAAATTCTTTTCTACATTTTCCCCCTTTTTGTAAGGATTCTTCTATAGAATTTTTTATCAAAATGTTCAGAAACACCTAATAATAACAAGGATGGCCCTAGCAGACATTATGCAAAGTGAAGTTAATCAATCATAAATGGATAAGTATTGTACAAAACCCCTAATGTAAAAAGTAAAGAAAAGGGTTACAAAAAGAATCATTCTTTGAAGGTTACTAGGGATGGGAGGGAAAAGGAGGGTAAATCACTAAGTAGGGGGATAGACATGTATTAACTTGGGTGAAGGGAAAGGCAATATACAATAAGGGGAAGGTCATCACAAAATGATCAAGGCAAAGGAAGACACTTGGAGCAGCACAAGAGTTAAAGGCAACAAAGGTAAAACCTATTACAAACACAATCCTGAAATAACAGTAATAACAATAATCTATGAGAGAACACAAGGATCTCTGGTGGAGCAGTGGGTAAGACATTTGCCTGCTAATCAGAAGATTGGCAGTTCAAACCTACCAGCTTTTTCATGGGAGGAAGATGAGGCAATCCACTTCCCTAAAGATTTACAGCCTTGGAAACTCAAATGGGGTCATTGTGAGTTGGAATCAATTCCATGGTAGTAGTTTTTTTTTTTTTTTTTTTTTAATGAGATGATACGAGATAGGCATGCAAGCTGAACAGAGGTGGGAAGGCAAATGTGACTACATCCATGAATATATATATATATAGGTTTTACAGATGATATTTCTACATATGTATTTATATGTACTGCAAATATATCCATGAAAATAGTGGAGTATATAAGGTGAAAAATTATTAAAACAAAAACTTCTTAGCCATAGCAAAACATCTTGAGAGAATGAATTGTTGGGCCTAGGGCCTCAGGACCATAGCCTTGGGGGCACAAAGACTTGTTGGAATAAAAGTCCACAAAGACAATGTTCTACATCTTTGGTGAGTAGTGACTGGGTTCTTAAAAGCTTGTGAGTGGCCACCTAAGGTGTAACTATTGGTCTCTCCCCATCTGGAGCAAAGAAGAGTGAATAAAATCAATGATACTAGGAAACAATTAATCCAAAGGACTAATGGACCATGTGAACCTCAGTCTCCACGACCCTGAAACCAGAACTACATAGTGCCTGGCTACCACTATTGACCACTCTGAAAGGGATCACAGTAAGAGGTCCTGGCTAAAGTGAGAGCATAATGTGGAACAAAACTCAAAATCATAAAACAGACTGGGCTTACTGGTCTGATTGAGAAGGAAAGAACCCCCAAGTCTCTTGCCCTTGGGGACCCTTCAAGCCTGGAACTGAACTTACCCCTGTGGCTCAACTTTCACAGAAACAATAGACAGGTCTATAAGATGAATGATAACACCAGGGAGGTATGCATTCATTAGAACAAATAACCATACCAGATCAAAAGGGCAGCCTTTGCCCAGGGATAAAGCTCAGAAGGCAGAAAGGGATAGGATGGAAGGACAAAGGGAAAAGGTAAACACAGAGAGGAAGTGGGAAGTCTTGCTACATCAAGAGGATTGCAATGAATGTCACAGAACAAAATGTGTATAATTGTTGAGTGGAAAACCAATTTGCTCTATAAATTTTCACCAAAATCACAATAAAAAGAAAAGAAATGTTCAGTAATGGTGGCTGGGCACCATCCAGTTCTTCTGAGCTCATGGCAGAGGAGGCAGTTGTTCATGGAGTTAAGTTGTTGTTGTTGTTATGTGCTGTCGAGTTGGACCTGACTCATAGTGACCCTCCTTAGGTTTCCAAGGCAGTATCACTACAGAAGTTGATTGCCCAACCTTCCTTCTGAGGA
>NW_006923071.1:43269-44978 GCF_000298275.1 Orycteropus afer afer | reverse complement strand
GTCTTAGTTCTCTAGTACTGCTACAACAGAAATGCCACAAGTGGAAAGTTTTAGCAAACAGCAATTTATTCTCTTACAGTTTCAGAGGCTAGAAGTCTGAATTCAGAGGGCCGGCTGTAGGGGCTGGGTGGATGCCCCTCGACCTTGGTCTTCAACTTGCCTTCCAGGCCCACTGGAACAAGCTGGAGGTTTCTCCTGACTCATGCAGCTGCAGGGGCTCATGAACTCAAGAATGGTAAACAGCACAGCAGCCTGCAGATTGTTGGTTCACAGGCTGCAAAGGCAACAATCCCAAGATTGGCAGGCAACACGGCAGGCAACACGGCAGGCCACTAGTTCAAGTCCAGGAAAAGAAGATGATGACCAGCCAAATGCAGGATCCTTTCCATATATACTGGAAGCAAGCCACAAGTTGAAGGCAACTCCCCTTCAACTGTAGGGGCTGGGTGGATGCTCACAGCAGATTCCACCATGGATGTGATTATACCACATCCAATCTTATCATAGGGAATAACTATATCCAGCTGCCAAGTCACTCAAAATCCCTGCCCAGCCAAATTGACACACAACCTTAACTACCACAACAACATTACTCTGAATCAGTGTGATTTTTCCATCACCAGTAACCCCCGCTTCCCACTTTTCCCCTCCACCAACCCCCAGTAAACAGTAATAAATTTTGTTCTCTCTGTATTTGCCATTTCTTGTCTTTTTTATATAAGTGAGGTTATATAATATGTGGGAGCTCTGGTAGCACAGTGACTAAGGCACTTGACTGCTAACCAGAAGGCTGACGGTTCAAACCCACCAGCCACTCCTCGGAAGGAAGGTTGGGCAATCCTACTTCCGTAGTGATACTGCCTCGGAAACCCAAGGAGGGGTCGCTATGAGTCGGGGCTGACTCGACGGCACATAACAACAACAACAACAACAACATTTTGGTTACCTCTAGTGCTGCTCTAACAGAAAATACCACAAATAGGATGACTTTAACAAACAGGGATTTATTCTCTTACAGTTTTAGAGGCTAGAAGTCTGAGTTCCAAGTGCCAGTTCTAGGGGCTGGGTGAAAGCCCCTCGACCTTGGACTTCAGCTCTGCCTCTTGTTCCTGGCTCACAGGAGCTGGAGGCATCTTGCCACTCAGGCAGCTACTGGCTGCTGAGGCTGACAGACCCAAGGTCAACAAGTAAAATGGCACAGTCTCAAAATTATCAAACCACATGAACCACTAGTTCAAGTCCAGAAAAAGTTCCAAGATCAGCAGGGCATGGCAGGCTGCTGAAGACTCGGCTACATACACAGTCCAAGAATGCCAAAAAGCTGCAGAGACCTTTCTCAAGATTTCTCCTTATATACTGGAAGCAGACCACATCCCTTAGGTAGCTACTCAGCTGCTCCAATATGTTCCACCATGGAGATGATTACCAGCCTTATCATGGGGAATAACTATATCCAGCTGCCCAGCCATTCAAAACCAGGCCCAGCCAAGTTGACATAACCTCAATTAACACAGGTACCATTTATTTATTTTGTCTTTTGCTCTTTATGCTTTTGTTAGATGATTCATTGTTCAAAGTTAGGCTCGACAGCATTGCCCCTGAATTTTCTTCTAAGAATTTTATGCTTTTAGTTTGGACATTTAGGTCTTTAATCCATTTTTTTTTTTTCTCATTAGTTTTGTCTTTTTATTTCTCATTTTTTTTTTTTT
>NW_006923071.1:38257-38998 GCF_000298275.1 Orycteropus afer afer | reverse complement strand
CTTGGGTTTCTGAGGCAGTATCACTACAGAAGTAGATTGCCCCATCATTTTATATAGTATTGATATCTTAACAATATTAAATCTTCCAATCCAAGAACTGGAAACATCTTTCTATTTATTTCAGTATTCTTCAATCCCTTTTATCAATGTGTTATAATTTTCATTGTATAAGTCTATTATATCCCTGGCTCAATTTATTCATAGATATTTTATTCTCTGAGATGCTATTGTAAATGGAATTGTTTCCCCAACTTCCATTTCAGATTTCTCATAACTGATTTATAGAAACCCAGCTGATTTTTGTTTGTTGATTTTGTATCCTGCAAGTTTGCTTAATTCCTTTATTAGGCCTAGAAATTTTCTTGTTGACGCTTTTGGCTTTTTTATGTATAGTATCATGTCATCCACAAACAGATGTAATTTTACTTCTTCTTTTCCAAACCGGATGCTCTTAATTTCTTTTCTCATCTTATTGCTCTGTCTAGGACTTCTAATACAATATTGTATAAACATGGTGAGAGCAGGTACCCTAGTCTTATTCCCATTTTCAAGAGGATAGCTCTCAATCTTTCTCTATTAAATATAATGTTGGTTGTTGGCTTTTCAGTGAGCTCTGGTTGTACAGTGGTTAAAGTCCTCAGTTGCTAACTAAATGGCCAATGGTTTGAACCCAGAAACCCTCCATGGAAGAAAGATGTGATAGGCTGCTTCTGTTAAGATTTACAGCTTTGGAAACCCTAT
>NW_006923071.1:34847-36470 GCF_000298275.1 Orycteropus afer afer | reverse complement strand
GGAGCAAGATGGTACCTCATTGTTGTTTTGATTTGCATTTCTCTAATAGCTAATGATAGTGAGAATTTCCTCATATGCTTGTTGGCCACTTGAATATCGTCCTTGGTGAAGTGTCTATTCATGTCTTCTGCCCATTTTTTAATTGGATTGTTTGTCTTTTTGTTATTGAGGTGTTGGAGTGTTCTATAAATTCTAGAGATAAGTCCCTTGTCAGATATGTCATTACCAAATTTTTTTCCCCAGCCTGTAGGTTATCTTTTGACTCTTTTGGAGAAGTCTTTGGAAGCACATAAAAATGTAATTTTTAGAAGGTCCCAATCATCTCATTTCTCTTCTGCTGTTTGTGCATTTTGAGTTATGCTTGAGAGTCTATTTATGCCATATATTAGGGCCCTTAAATTTGTCCCTAAATTTTCCTTGAGGAACTGTATACTTTTAGGTTTCACATTTAAGTTTTTGATCCTCTGGAGTTCATTTTTGTGTATGGTGTGAGGTACAGATCGTGTTTCATTTTTCTGCAAGTGGATCTCCAATTTTGCCAGCACCATTTATTAAACAAACATTCTCTTCCCCATTTAATGGATTTTGGACCTCTGTCAAAGATCAGCTGACTATAGGTTGATGGATCTATTTCTGGGTTCTCAATTCTATTCCATTGATCTATATATCTGTCATTAAACCAATACCAGGCAATATTGACTACTGTGGCTGTATAGTAGATTTTGAGATCCAACAGTGTGGGACCTCCTACATTGTTGTGGGTTTGGTTTTGATTTTGGTTGACATTTCATATATGTCCTGAATTATATGGAAGAATTTCCCTTCTATTTCAGTCTTCTTTAGGGTTTTCATCAAGAAAGGGTGTTGGATTTCATAAAAAAATATTTCTGCAACTATAGAGATGACCATGTGGTTCTTTTTCTTTGTTCTATTAATGTTGTTATTACATTGACTAATTTTTTAATGTTGAGCCATCCCTCCATCCCTGGAATAAAGCCTACTTGGTCTTGGTATATGAATTGTTCAATGTGTTGTGGATTCTATTCATGAGTATTTTGTTGAGGATAATTACATTTTCATAAAAGATATTGGCCTGTAGTTTTCTTTTCTTGTGATATCTTTGTCTGGTTTTGGTATCAGGGTTATGTTCCTTTGTACAATGAATTAGGAGTATTATTTCCTTCTCTATCTTTCGGAAGAGTTAAAACAGGATAGGTGTCAATTCTTCTCTAAATGTTTGGTAGAATTCCCCAGTGAAGACGTCTGGTACAGGACTCTTTGTTGTTGTTGCTGTTGAGAAGTTTTCGATAATTGATTCTATCTCTTCACTTGTTATGGGTGTGTTGAGATTTTTTATTTCCTCTTTAGTCAGTTTGGGTAGGTGTGAAGGTTGGCATTGTGTGTCAATGTGGCTGTACCACAATTCTGAGTGGTTAAACAGTTGATGTGGTTATTACCAAGATGATATCTGATGTATATGCTTTCAGCAGCCAAGCAGTTGAAATGGAGTTTCCCTAGGGGTGTGGTCTGCTTCCAATATATATATATGGACATCCTGGAAAAATTCGAGAAACTTCTGTGGATCAGGATCCTGTTGTGCTGCCTACAACTCTCCGTGAGCGA
>NW_006923071.1:24983-31215 GCF_000298275.1 Orycteropus afer afer | reverse complement strand
TTTTTGCCATAGTTTTGTTCATAGTACTCTGGCACAATTCTCTTTATTTCTATCAGATCAATTGTAATGTCCCCTCTTTCATTTGTTATTTTGGTTATTTGCAACTTTTCTCTTTTTTTCATGGTAAGTCTAGCTAAAGTTTGTGGATTTTATTTATCATTTTGAAGAACTAACTTCTGGTTTTATTGATTCTCTCTATTGTTTTCCTGTTATCAACTTTATTTACTTCTGCTCTGATACTTCCTATTTCCTTTCTTCACATAGATTTAGGATTAATTTTTTTTTCTTTCTTGTTCTGGAGTTGTATCGTGAGGCTGATATGTGATCTTCCTTCTTTTTTCATGTAGGCATTTATTGGTGTAAGTTTCCCTCTAAGTACTGCCTTTGCTGCATTTGAAAAGTTTTGGTATGTTGTGCTTTTATTTTCATTTGCCTCTAAGAATTTTGTGATTTCTCTTTTGATTTCTTCCTTGATCCATTGGTAGTTTAATAGTGTGTAGCTTAATTTTCATATGTTTGGGTATTTTCCAGTTTCTTTATTATTATTATTATTAACTTCTGGATTCAATCTGTTATGGTTGGAGAAAATATTTTGTAGGATTTCAGTCTTTTAAAATTTATCAAGACTTGTTTTGTGACCTAACATGTGATCTATCCTGGAGAATAATCCACATGCACTGGAGTAGAATATATAGTCTGCATAGTGCCTAAGGCATTTATTTGACTGCTAACCAGAAGGCTGGTGGTTCAAACCCACTAACCACTCCTTGGAAGGAAGATTGGACAATCTACTTCCATAGTAATACTGCCTCAGAAACCCAAGGAGGGGTTGCTATGAGTCAGATCTGACTTGAGGGCAGTGAGTTTGGTTTTTTTTGGTTGGTATTGTTGGCTGAAGTGTTGTATATATGTCTGTTAAGTCTAGTTGGTTTAGAGTTTCATTCAAGTCTTCTGTTTCTTTGTGATATTCTGTCTAGATGTTCTGTTCAATATTGATAGTGGTTTACTGAAGTCTCCAACTATGATTGTAAAACTCACTGCCATCGAGTCAGATCCGACTCATAGCGACCCCTCCTTGGGTTTCTGAGGCAGTATTACTACGAAGTAGATTTTTCAATCTTCCTTCTGAGAAGTAGCTATTGGGTTTGAACCACCAGCCTTCTGGTTTGCAGTCAAATGCCTTAGGCACTACACCACCAGAGCTCCCTAACTATGATTGTATCTATTTCTCCCTTCAATTATATCAGTGTTTGCTTCATATATTTAGGTGCTCCAATGTTGGATGTATATATATTTACGATTGTTAAATCTTCTCGGTGAATCAACCCTTTTACTACTATTTAATGTCCATTTTTTCTCTTTTAACAGATTTTGTTTCAAACTGTACTTTGATATTAATATTGCCACTAAAACTAAATTCACTGCCATCGAGTCAATCTAACTCATACCAACCCCTCCTTGGGTTTCTGAGGTGGTATCTCAATGGAAGTAGATTGCCCAATCTTCCTTCTGAGGAGTGGCTGATGGGTTTGAACCACCAGCCTTCTGGTTAGCAGTCAAATACTTTAGGCACTATACCACCAGAGCTCCCAATATTACCACTGCAGCTCTCTTTTCATTATTATTTCCATGGGATAATTTTTCATCCTTTAACTTTCAACCTATTTGTGTCCTTGGGTCTAAGGTATATCTCCTGTATACAGCATACAGTTGACCCTTGAACAATGAAAGGATTAGCGGCTACAATCAGCAGTCAAAAATCCGCATATAATTTTTGACTCACCTAAAACTTAAGTACTAATGACCTATTGTTTATGGGAAGCCTTACCAATAATATAAACAGCCAACACAGTTTTTACCATACACTTATTAGATTTTCACATGAAGACACTCACACACATACACAAAAGATAAGTTTATTAACCATATGCCATGATGATTATTTACTATTCATTAAGTGGAAGTGGGTCCTCATAAAGGTCTTCATTGTCTTCATGTTGAGTAGGCTGAGGAGAAGGAAGAAGAGGAGAAGTGGGTCGTGCTTTGACATGGGTCGCAGAGGCAGAATAAGTGGAGGAAATTGAAGGGGAGGCAAAAGAGGCAGGCACACTCACTGTAACTTTATGGAAATACATTGTAATTTCTATTGACTTTTTCACTTTCTCATTTCTCTAAAATTGTTTCTATATGGTACCAATCCTTCTTCTACCATTTGCTTTAGTTTCAATGCCTGTATCATAAAATAATCCATGTCATAAAAAAGTCAAAAGCAGTGTTGAATAACTGAGATTTTTGCCAGATTGTATTTTCTGGCACTACTTCTTCTGTGTCTTCTGCTTCATCATGTGGCACTGGTTTGGAAACACTCATCTCCATCAAGTTATCGTCTGTTAATTTCTATGGTGTGGTGTCTACTAGCTTTTAAATTTTTGCAAGATCTATATCTTGAAAAAAAAAAAAAGCATCTGTGTATAAGTGGGCCCATACAGTTCAAATCCGTGTTGTTCAAGAGTCAACTGTATAGTTGGATCATTTACTTTCCATTCTGCCACTCTTTACCTTTTCATTGTCGCATTAATCCATTACACTCAGTGTAATTACCAATATGAAGTGACTTACTTCTTCCATTTTGTTATTTGCTTTCTTTGTGTCTTAAGCCTTCTTTGTTTTTGTCCTTGACTACTGCTTGCTTTTGTGTTTTGTTGGTTTATTGTAGTGAGACATTTTGGTTCCCTTATCTTTTACTTTTGTGCATATTTTTTAGATACTTTCTTAGTGGTTACCATGAGTATTACATTTAACAGCTTGTATTTACAACATTCTAAAGGAGCTCTGGAGGTGTTGTGGTTAAGGCTTTTAGCTGCTAACCAAAATGTTGGTGATTCAAAACCACCAGTTGCTCTGCAACAGAAAGATAAAGCAGTCTGCTTCTGTAAAGATTTATAGCCTTGGAAACCCAATGGGGGTTGCTATTAGTCAGAATTGACTTGATGATAGTGAGTTTGGTTTGCTTTTCTGGTTATTTATTTATTTATTTTAACATTTTAGAGTAAGTTAATAACAACTTCTGTAAGATACAAGAAGTTCTATATCTATACTCTTCCTCCCTCTGCTTTTGTTGTTATCACTATGTATTTTTCATGTGTTCAGTAACACAATTTTATCCTTGCTTCTTATACATGTGTTATTAAAAAACATGAAGGACAAAACATTTAGAATTATCAAGCATGCATACCTTATTATTACTAGCCCTTATGCTTGTCTACGCAGTTCTCTTTATTAGGGATCTCTCTTCTTATGTATAGCTTTGAATTACTTTCTAGTGTCTTTCCCCTTCCATCTCAGAACTCCCATTAATATTTTTTAGAGGGTCAGTCTGGTGGACATGAACTTTCTTAGCTTCTGTTTATCTGGGAATGTTTTTATTTCATTCTCCTTCTTGATAGATAGTTTTACTGAGTATGGTATTCTTGGCTGGTAGGATTTTTTTTTTTTTTTTAATCACTTTAAACATATCATTCCCTTGCCTTCTGGTCTCCAATGCTCTTGAGGAGATATTGGCATTTAATCTTATTGGAGATCCTTTATATGTGACTGTTTGCTTCTCTTACTGCTTTCCAAATTGTCTCTTTAACTTTAATTTTTGAGAGCCAAACTATGATGTACCTGGGTGTATATATTTTTGGTTTATCATGCTTAGTGTTCTTTGAGCATCTTGGATTTGTAGATTCATGTCCTTCATTAAATTGGAGAACTCTTCTGTTGTTATTTCTTTAAATATTCTTTCTGTCCCTTTCTCCCTTTAGAATTCTCATTATGCATATATTAAGTCTCTTGTTGTCCCATAATTCTATTAAATTGTGCTGAGCCTTCTTGAGCCTCCTTTCTTGTTGTTCTTCATTCTCTGTAATTTTAACTATCTTATCCTTTAATTTGTTGATTCTTCCTTCTGCCTGATTAAATCTGTTGGCAAGTCCTTCTATTATGTTTATCATTTCAGTTATTGTCCCATTCAGTTGTAATATCTCTTTTTTAAATCTGAATTTTGTTCTCATATTTGTTTCCTTCATTTCTTTTAGCTCTTTTTTTCCTTTACATCTTTAATTATGTTTAACTTTGTTGTATTATATTTTTCTATTTTTTTTTCATTATTTGTCTACATGCATGTTAATTCCCCTTGTCATGCTCACTTGGATGGATTGTTGTATCTCTTTTCTTTGTGTGTCTTGTGATTTTTTTTTTTTGTTGTTGGGGAACTGGAATTTTCAAGGGTTTTAACTTTCTAATTTCTCCCCAGTATTTGGTGTTCTTGCCAGCCCTACTCCTTGCAAAAAAAACTCTTAGGTGAGTAGGACTTCCTGTAAGGTGATGGAATAGGCAGACAAGCTATGCAGACCCTCTTCAACAACGAAAAGAGAAGTTAATAGACAGAGATACAGAAGATAATCCTGGATCCCTGAGCTTTGAAAGGAAGTATACAGAAGTGGATCAGGCACCAACTAGTGGAAGAACTTGAATGAAAACAGTGAGTATGGAGACAGACGGAGCTGTGGACTGTCAGCTACTCTGACTGCACTAACAGCCTGAATATTTCCAAGTGGAATTGCGTCCTGAGAATTGATTTAGAGATCAGCCCTTGTCACCAAGGGCTGCAGGGAAGACTGCACTGGTGGCCGATGACTATGAAGGGAAACAGCAAAGAGGGAGACAACCTGAGATGTGGACTTTTGGCTGTCTGGAGAGCACAGCCATTTTGATTGTTTACAAGTGGCAGCCATTTTGGATTTTTAAAGTGACCAAGGGTGCAGCCATTGTGAATGTTTACAAGCAGCAACTATTTTGGATATTTAAAGTGACAGCATTCTCATTTGGATTCCTGAAACTTAAGGATAGGCTCTCCTTGCCAAGGAAAGCAGGGAAATACAGGAGGCTGATAATGGGAAAGGAAACAGGTGGTGAGTGTATAAGTGCTGCCAGCTAGTGAATAGAGAAGCATAATACCCTGCTTACTTAGATAACATCCAAAGAAAATAAAAATCTTGGGTAAGTCACACCAACATACAATAACCGATTAAATATAAACACAAAAACATCACAATGTCTGGGAGAAAACAGAGCATCACAGTCCACACAAAGAAGCAAGATAAAGCAGGAGAAAAAAGGGACCAGGATACAGACCCAAGACACATCCCTGAGAAAGAAGCAGCATTGAACTCCCTGACAAGAAATTCAAAAGAATTATACTTAGGTATCTTCAATGGATTGAGAGACAGATCAAACAAAACACTGAAAAAATGGAGAAAAGTACAAAGAAAACCCTAGAAAAATTTCAAAAGACAATAAAAGGACAAGATAAATGAAAAATTAGAAATGACATAAAATCTACAGGTATGAATACAGAAGATTAATACTGAATGTTCAGAAATAGATAACACATTGAATAGGCAAAGACAAGAACTGAATCAATGGAAGACAGAATTAGTGAGATTGAAGACAAATACTTCAATACTTCTTTGGAAAGGGACCAATAATAATAATAAAGATCAATACAAATTTAAGGAATTCTAAGGCTCATGTAGGAACTCTGGTAGCATAGTGCCTAAGGTACTTGACTGCTAACTAGAAGGCCGGCAGTTCAAACCTACCAGCCACTCCTTGTAAGGAAGATGGGGCAACCAGTAATGATACTGCCTCAAAAACCCAAAGAGGGGTTGGTATGAGTCAGGTCTGACTCAAAAGCACATAACAACAATAACAACAAAGGCCCATGTGGAATACCATCAAAAGGAATAAGCAATGTATAACCAGAAATCCAGAACAGGAAGAGACAAATAAAACCACAGAGAAAATTGTCAAAGATTTGATGGAAGAGAATTTCCCTGGTATGATGGAAGATGAGAATATATTCATTCAGGAAGTTCAACAAACCCCAAGACATATCATCATCAAACTCACCAAAACCAAAGACAAAGAAAGAATCATGGGAGCAGCAGGGGGAAAATCAAAAGTTACCTACAAAGGGCAACCAATAAGACTAAGATCAAATTTCTCAACAGAAATCATGCCAGTGAGAAGACAATGGGATGTTATATATAAAACCCTGAAAGAAAAAATTCCAACCAAGAATTATATACCCATGGTACACCATCCGATCTGCAACCTATACAACTATGAGACCAGAAGAACTAGATGGTGCCTGGCTACCACTGTCATCCACTTGGAAGGGATGTAG
>NW_006923071.1:22731-23263 GCF_000298275.1 Orycteropus afer afer | reverse complement strand
ATCTACAGAGCACTTCACCCAACAACAGTACAATATATATTCTTTTCCAGTGCACAAGGAACATTTTCCAGGAAAGACCATATGTTATGCCCACAAAACAAGCCTCAATAAATTTAAAAACAATTCAATATTGCAAAGCATCTTCTCAGATCACAATGCTATGAAATTGGAAATCAACAATAGGAAGATGAATGGAAGAAGAGCAAACACATGGAAACTGAATAACACCCTCCTTGAAAATGACTGGGTAATAGAAGAAACTAAAAATGAACTTAAAAAAATCCTTGAATCAAATGAGAATGATAATCGAACATACAAAATATTTGGTATACAGCAAAAGCAGTGATCAGAGGCCAATTTTTTTTTGTATGATACATGCTGAAGGCTGTAGTCATTTTATTATTATTATTATTATTGTTATTTTATTTGGGTGAAGATATACAGAGCAAATTCACTTTCCATACAGCAGTTCACATATACTTTGTCTCATGTCATTGGCCATAGTTTACCACAATGCAACAGCTCCCCTCCC
>NW_006923071.1:19053-22631 GCF_000298275.1 Orycteropus afer afer | reverse complement strand
TCACAAGGAGAAAAGAAATAATAAAGATTCAGGCAGAAATAAATGAAACAGAAAATAGAAAGATAATACAAAAAATCAACAAGGGTAGAAGTTGGTTCTTTGAAAAGATTAATAAAATTGACAAACCACTGGCAAATTTAACAAAGGAACAGAGGGAGAGAATACAAATAATACAAATAAGAAATGACTTGGGCGACACCACAACAGAAATTAAAAGGACACTTCACCAAAGATGACATACTGGCAGCCAACAAACACATGAGAAATTGCTCACAATCATTAGTTATTTGAGAGATGCAAATCAAAACAATGATGAGATATCATGTCACCCCAGCAATAATAGCAAAGTTCAACAGGGCAGAAAATAACAAATGCTGGCAAGGTTGCGGAGAGATTGGAACTCTTGTGCACTAGTGGTGGGATTGTAAAATGGTACCAACATTGTGGCATACGGTATGGCATTTCCTTAAAAAACTGAAAATAGAAATACCATTTGACCCAGCAATTCCATTACTAGCAATATATCCTAAAAATAGTGAGAGACAGTGCATGAACAGACATATGCACACCTATGTTCACCTCAGCACAATTCACTATAGCAAAGAGATGGAAATAATCCAAATGCCCATCAATGGATGAGTGGATAACCAAATTACGGTACAGGCACACAATGGAATACTATGCTACAAAAAGAACAATGAGGGATATGTGAATCATCTGACAATGTGGATGAGCCTGGAGGACATTATGCTGAGTGAAATAAGTCATTTGCAGAAGGACAAGTACTGTATGAGCCCATTATTGTGAAAGGGATTGCTTGGGAAAGGGAATTAACTTTGTAGGTTATCGGGATATGGCGGGAAGGGGAGGGATTAATTTCAGGCTAGCTGAGAGCCACTCACTGACGTAGGGGAGGGGTGTATAGAAAGGGTCTGTGACCACCATGATAACATTAGGAAAAGGGAGGACACTGAATTGTGCACAATTACACAACAGATGCTAATACCAACCAGTGTGCTCACAATACTGCATTACCATTAACACCAAACACCAGGCTACAGATAAACACATAAACACCTGAGAGGATTAACAACCTGCGATACACTGATGACACAACTTTGCTTGCTGAGAGGATCAGATGGGGGTCAGTGAATAGGAGTATACTGTAGACCAAGGATAGATTCAGCAGAGGCTAATCTTGCACAGATACCAGTGATACAAAATACCTGTAATCCTTACAGAAACAACAGAAGACAGGCACAGAGTAATCCCTCAAAGACACCCAGACACTGTGGAAGAGAGACCCAATGGATCTACCATCTCAGGACCATAGTACTGGGGGACACCAGACTCAATTGTCACAACATAATACATAAAAGCCTTGTTCCTAATCCTACATTGGTGAGTAGTGACTGGGGTCTTAAAAGCTTTCAAGCAGCCATCTAAGATGCACCTAATGGTCTCCTATTTTTGGAAACGTAGAAGAGTGCAGAAAAAAAGGGGGGAAATTTTGAAGCAATCAGCCCTAGGACACAATGGCCCTTTAGACCAGAAGAAATAGATGGTGCCTGGCTAGCAATACTAATCAATTACTCAGGGAAGGATCAAATCTGGAGATCCCAGATAGACTGGGAGGAAAATGTGGAACAAAATCCAAAAACTCAGTAATGTTCAGAATTACTGGTCGGATGGAGTTTATTGAGACCCCCAATGCTATGGTCCTGGGATATATTCTGAGCCTGGAATAAAGCTCACTCCCAAGGGCTGGCTCTCAGCCAAATAGTAAACAAGATGTACATTCAGACCACTCAACCCAGGGTGATGTGCCCATATCCTCTATGGAAATGCATCACTTGGAGCAATCAACCATGGGGCACCAGAGGGGCAACATTCACATGGAGGAAATGCAGAACAAATGGGAGTGCATAACTATGAGAGGCATGAAGAGAGGGTTACTGGGCAGGAAGGGGAGGAGACTGGGTTAGGGTTGGGCATGGTAAATGGGGAGTGAAACTAAATGTACACGTAATGTTGAATGTAAAACAAACTCTTAAAAATTTTTTAATGATAACATCAGGATACTATGAAGAACTATACTCCAACAAATTTGAAAATCTATAAGAAATGGACAGATTTCTAGAAACATAATACTTACCTAAACTAATACAGACTGAAGTGGAAAATTTGAACAGACCTATTAAAAAAAAAAAAGAAGAAATTGAACAGGTCATTAAAAAAATAACCAACAACAAAAAAAAACCCTGGCCCATATGATTTCACGGGCAAATTCTACCAAATGTTCAGAGAAGAACTGACATTAATCCTACTCAAACTATTGCAAAACATAGAAAAAGATGGAATTCTCCCAAATTCATTTTATGAAGCAAGCATAACCTTGATACCAAAACCAGGCAAAAACATCACTAAAAAGAAAAACTACAGACCAGTATCCCTCATGAATATAGATGCAAAAATCTTCAACAATGTCCTAGCCAATAGACTCCAACAACATATTTTTTTAAAAAATTGCATTTTGAACAAGTGAGGTTAATACCAGAAGTGGAAGGATGGCTCAACATTAGAAAAGCAATCAACAGCTTCCACTACATAAATAAAACAAAGAAAAAGAACCACATGATCACAACAATCAATGCAGAAAAGGCATTTAATAAAATCCATCACCCATTCCTGATTAAAAAAAAAAAAAAAAAACTCTCAGCAAAATAGGAATATAAGGGAAATTCCTCAACATAATAAAGGGTATATATGCATAACCAACAGCCAACATTGTTCTCAATGGAGAGAGACTGAAACCATTCCCCTTGTGAACAGGAACCAGACAAGGATGCCCTTTATCACCACTTTTATTTAATATTGTATTAGAAGTCCTAACCAGGGTAATAAGGCAAGAAAGGGGAATCAAAGGCATCCAAATTCGTAAGGAATAAGTCAAACTTTCCCTATTTGCTCATGAGATGATCCTGTACGTAGAAAACCCAAGAGACTCAGCAAAAGAACTACTGCAACTAACTGAAAGATTCAACATAGTGGCAGGATACGATCAACATACAAAAATCAGTTGTATTCCTCTACACCAGCAAAGAGATTGCTTAAAAGGAAATAAGGGAATCAATACCATTTACAACAGCTACCAAAAAAATAAAATACTTGGGAATAAATCTCACTAAGGACACAAAAGGCCTGTACAAAGAAAACTATAAATCACTACTCCAAGAAACCATAAGAGATCTACATAAATGGACGAATGTACCATTTCGTGGATGGGAAGATTGAACATTGTGAAAATGTCAATACTACCCATAGCAATCTATATATTCAATGCAATCCCAAACCAGATCCCATCAGCATTCTTTAAGGCTATTGAAAAACCAATAACTAACTTCATATGGAAAAGAAAGAGACCTCAGATAAGCAAAGCACTATTGAAGGAGAAGAACAAAGTAGGAGGTCTCACACTCCTGGATCTCAAAACCTACTATACAGAAGAAAAATGTGGCATCAAGATTGGAGGAAGAATCATTAACAACCTGCGATACGCTGACGACACAACTTTGCTT
>NW_006923071.1:17271-17785 GCF_000298275.1 Orycteropus afer afer | reverse complement strand
AAATCAAAACAACAATGAGATACCATCTCACTCCAACACTGATGGCAAAGTTCAACAAGACAGAAAATAACAAATGCTGGCGAGGATATGGAGAGCTTGGGACTTTCATACATTGCTGGTGGAACTGTGAAATGACACAACCACTGTGGAAAGTAGTATGGTGATTCCTTAAAAACCTGGAATTAGAAATACCATTTGACCCAGCAATTCCATTACCAGGTATATATCCTAAAGAAGTGAGAGAAAAGATAAGAACAGATATATGCATAGCCATGTTCATTACAGCATTATTTACAATAGCAAAAAGATGGAAATAACTTATATGTCCATCAACAGAAGAATGGATAACCAAACTATGGTACATACACACAGTGGAATATTATGCAACACTAAAGAATAATGTAGCAGACAACAAATACGAACCCTTTTGTACATACAGTACTGTGTTGTCAGTGAAGGCTAACATGGGTATATGGGTGGATAGATGGGTGGACAGGCTGAACGATTAGGTATG
>NW_006923071.1:15582-16296 GCF_000298275.1 Orycteropus afer afer | reverse complement strand
TCTGTGGGGCTGTGTTTTACCCTCCAATTTTTCCCAAGACTTCCTTCCCTGCTCTGTGTGGGCTGCTCCTATCTGAGCTGGCTTGGGAAATACAAGCAGAATTTCCTCTGTTTCAGGAGAAGGAGAGTCTGTCACTCCCCAGAAGAACCTCTCAGAAATCTGTGTCGTTGGTTTCAGAGTTCCAGTGTCTCTGTGCTGATTGTGGAGGGCAACGTCCTCTTAGGTGACTCTACTGTTGGATCTACTGTAAGGTACTTTCTGTAGGAGTTTGTATCAGTACATTATTCAGCAGTTACTGTGTTGGGCAGGGATGGTCAGGCTCTGAATGGACCCCCAGGAAGATCTACCTTGTTGCTATCAGAGCCTGCTCCACATTATGTTGGCTGTGTGTGTAGCCTCTACTCAAGATGTCACCTTCCTAGCATACAGCATCTCTAGGCAGTAGTCCTCAGTGCTTCCCAGAAGGAGAAGCAGATAGAACCAAGTTGATCCCCAGGTAGGTCCATCTTGTTTTTTCCTGAGCTATGGAGTGCACAGGGAGGCAGGTAGAGTGCTGATCACATGACTAGACTGCACTGTGGTGGCCTCCTGTAGCATTCTGCAACACCTTGGCAACCAACAGTTACCTAGTGGGGGACAGGGTGTCACGATCTGGTCAGGTCCACATGGAAGCTTGTCTTGTTGCTGTCAGTAACTCCCCAGTGGACTGGTGGC
>NW_006923071.1:14156-15237 GCF_000298275.1 Orycteropus afer afer | reverse complement strand
GTCCTATTGATTTCAAAGACTCAAGGAGGTAGTAGAACAGACACCAGTGCAGGAAACTTTCTGCACTAATTCACAGTAGGCTTGCAGCCAACAGTGTCTGGATGAGGAAGGTGCTGGAACACCCCAAATAGGCTCCTAGAAAGGTCTACTTTCTTGATTTTAGAACAGAATCTTGGGGTCCTGTCCCTTTGTACAAGCAAGAGATATGGTGGTTAAGGAAACAGACTCTTTTTCTGGGGGCACTTCCACAATTCACAGCAGCTGATGGCTCACATGACTAGTGGGAAGAGTAAGGAGGGTGGGAGAAGTGGTTTTCCTACCGTATGCAACTTGTTGTTTATTTGTTGATTCTTACCTTTCAGCAGTTGCCTGCTGCTTTCTTCTGCTTCCCAATTCAGAGTCCCTTAAAGCTGAGTCCTGTTTCCTTGTTGTATTTCTTGTTGTATATGTCGAGGAGGGTCAGAATGATGGTCTGCTTATGCTGGCATCTTCCCAAAATTCTCTCAATGTTGTTTTGATTTGCATCTTTTTGATAGCTAGTGATGTAAAGCATCATTTCATGTGTTTGGTTTCCATTTGAACATCCTTGTTGGTGAAATGTCTATTCAAGTCCTTTGCCCTTTCTGTGATTGAGTTATTTGTCCTTTTGTTGTTAAGTTGTCAAAGCTTTATATCTATTTTGGTTATGAGATTCTTATTGGATATATGGTTTTGGAAAATAATCTCCCATTTGGTAGCTTGTCCTTTCAATTTTTTGGTAAAGCCTCTGATGAACAAAAGTTTTTCGTTTTTCAGAGGTCCTATTTATCTATTTTGTCCTTTGCTGTTTGTGCTTTTTTTATTATATTATATAACTTTGGTGGCATGGTGCCCAAGGCATTTGACACAGCCCAAGGCATTTGACTGCCAACCAGAAGGTTGGTGGTTCAAACCCACCATCCACTCCATTGAAGGAAGATAGGGCAATCTACTTCCATGAAGATTCACTGCCTTGGAAACTCAAAGGGGATCATTATGAGTCAGAATCACCTCGATGACAGTGGTGGTTTTTTTTCTGTTTGTTTTTTTGGTAACCCATTTG
>NW_006923071.1:9471-13985 GCF_000298275.1 Orycteropus afer afer | reverse complement strand
AATCTACTTCTGTAGTGATACTGTCTTGGAAACACAAGAGGGGTCGCTATGAGTCATGTCTGACTCAACAGCACATAACAACAACAACAACAGGCCTGATGGCTTTGCCCCTGCATTTTCTGGTTTACTTTGCACATTTAGGTCCGTAATCTATTTTAACTTTGTTTTTGTGTGCGGTGTTAGGCATGGATCCTGCTTCATTTTTCAGCATGTGGATATCCAATTTTCCCAACACCATATATTGAAGAGATTCTTCTTTTTCCATCAAATTTTGACCCTTGTCAAAAGTCACTTGATCATAGATATGTGGGTCAGTATTCTTTTTAACATCGCTGAGCATGGGCCTTCTTTTGTGTTCATTTCTAACCATGTAATCACCTCCAGCTGCCAAGATGTTGGTTTTTATGACTTGCACTACCATTGCAAAATCAGCTCAGATAAAGCTGGATGTAAGAATGTGAGCAGCCGCAGGCTAAAAAGCACCATAGATTTCCACTGTTATCAACCAAGTTTCAGTATATTTTCTTAAGTAAACATGCCTTATTTTTTTTGTTTAATTTTGGTCTATTTCTGGAGTCATGAAAATTATTTTTAACAATTTTGTTCAGTTTTATCATTTTTGGAGGAGGGGGGAATAGCATCTGCTGAGCTCCTCACTTTGCCATTCTGGAAGTCCTATCTAATTTATGTTTTAAAAGAGCATTCTGATATCAGTAGAGGATTTACTGGGTGGAGACGAAATAAGTGGCCATAAATATAGGATTTTACTTAGTAATATTTCATAATACGCAAGCAGGAGTGGAAAATATAAATAATTGGGTTGATTTGTGACTGGGGACTGACAGATTAAGTATGGTGAAAAATAGGGGGGATAGGAAAATTGGGAGTGCTGGTCACTGTCATTGAAGTCCCCACTGTCCACAGGATCCTTACTGGGTAGAGAAGGAAATGAATTCAAAAGGATCATGATGGCCTTGGGCATTATGTAAGAAGGCTAATTAAGTAAAATCCTTGAGGAAGTTGAAGGGTAAATTTAAGGATGATGAGGTATAGGAAACGTGGAAAAATAAGTAGCTCTGGAATGAACTCTCTGCTTTGGTTTTGAGGGTGGAGCCATTACAGATATCACTACAAAAGTGGACTTTTTGAAATGTAGTAAAGATGAAGAACTTAAAATAGGACACTCACAGACCTGTGAGGTTTGGGTTTTAGATAATGAAAGTGCATAATGAAGACTCTCAGTATAAGAGGAAAGGAAAACAGTTGGTATTAAAGTCCTCAATGCATGTATGGGAGAAGCCTCAGGTTGTCATTTAACATTTACAGGGTGATAAATGTGAGTAATATGAACTTTGAAGAATGAAGGACTATTGAGGGAAGGTGGTAAAATAATACTCTGGGGATCCAGTGAAGAAGATGCAGGAAAATGTTAACTTGATCTTGATTTATTACCGGGGGGTAAGTGAAGGAAAATGAGCAACTTCCAATTAAGAGCTTTGCCAGGGAAACAGCACAGCCTGGGACAGCCAGAGTTTAGTTAAAGACAAGAGATTGAGGATGAATGGATGAACACAACCAATGGCAAGAAGATTTTAGGAAATGTTGGATAGTTCATTTCTTGCTCAAGCACAGGATGTATTTAGGAGTATATTAAAAGGTAACATTAGAATCTATGTGATTAGTTTGAATCCAGAATATAACTAGAGTTATTGTTAAAATTATTATTACTAAAGAAACTTTTTGCAATTATTTTGTTTAGATATTAGGGAAATCTCGGAACTGGTATTGATAGATGTAAAGTAATTTGACAACTTTGGAATACTTTAACTATGATAAATGGGACATTGGTATATATTTGATAAGTTATTAATGCCACCATTGGAATTGAAGTTGATTATAGATCATAATTTTTGGAAGGAATAAGGTTTAGTACAAGTCAGATTATTCCTGGTCATGTTCAGTAGACTGATGAACTTCGATCCTTTTCTAATTAGAAAATTGTAGCTTTAAAAATGTACAGATATTTTCTAGAACCTTTTGCAACCCACAGTATCTAGAGGACTGTGTGGGACCTGATTTATTATTAGGACTTTGATTTAATTTTCCCTGACATATTTGCTATGATTTTATCTATGTATAAATAAGATATGTAACTAGAAGCACAGGAGAAAATGTAGATCAAAAATGAGATTGAATTGGAGACGTAGAGCTCCAGTTATGAAAATCTTAAAAAGATTAACTGCTGTGATGGTAATCTGGAACTATACAGTTCTAGCTACCATTTATGACTGACTAAATGAACACTGAAATAATTGAATAATGAAGTGCATAATTGCTGGTAATGAAATGAGGGAGAGGAGTCGGTTAGCTAGAAAAGAGCCTTATTGCTGTTTCTATATTAATACTGTATGTTTGGTATTAGTTGATAACAGCAGAAAACAAATTATTTGTCATCCTACAAGAGATTTATTATGTTGATTCCTACTCTGTAATAATATGGATGAGTTTAATAATTACTCTTACGCTTATAGGTGTAATATTTCTTTCTCTTTTTTTGTCATTCTAACTCTCCTTAGAAAAGAGATCACAAAAAGTTACTGCCTATATAGGCCTCTTTCTCATTTGTGACCTAAGATATTGACCTATTGGATTGACAGAATTCCAGTTCATGAGGCAATTTATGTCAGCCTGGTCTAGCCAGGTGAGTAGTCCTTATGGATGACTAATACAGAGGCTTATACTAGACCTAACTCTTTAGAAGAGAACAAGAAAGAAAGAAAAAAATCAAAATAGGAGTTATGGGAAAACATAGATATGAATCTTAAACCCTAGGTGAGATATTAAGACCTGGGCCACAAGCAGCAGAACTGGGGGATAAAGCCCTGGAGGTTATGTACAAATTCAATAGAGTGGTATTCATGAAATATATACACTGGAAGAATTAAGTCTTTTGGGATCTGGCTTGACTTCAAGAATGAAGAAACTTAGATTAAACTTCAATAAAAATATATATGAGGGCAAGGCTAATAGGAAGGAAATAGGCTTTGAAGTTGAAGTTAATAGAGAAGTCTGATTTTAACAAAGTATCTTTTTCTAGTGAAATATTAGCTATCTAGAGATGATAATCACATTTTAAGGATTCCTTTAATGTTTAATTAAGAGTATGAAGCCTGGCTCTTATATTTAGCAGATGTGTGATCATGGGGAAATTAGTTACTTTCTCCAGACCCCACTTTCTTCATCTAGCAAACAGATTAATGATACTTATATGGTTATTATAAGAATTAAATGAGAATATGTATATAAAGAACACAGCACAATGACAGTATATACTTGTTATTACTAGCTGCCATCAAGTTGGCCCCTGAAAATGGCATTCTCACGCACAAATGAATGAAAACTGCCGAGTCCATCCCCTGATTTTGATTGTGGATAAGACCTTTGTGATCTGTAGGGCTTTTCAGGCTGATTTTTGGAATGATTAAGCCTTTCTTCCTAGTCAATCTTAGTCTGGAAGCTCTGCTGACTGTATGTTTGGTATTAGTTGATAACAGCAGAAAACAAATTCCGCATATAGCAACAAGGAAGCCTCCACTAACAGATGTGTGGTGGCTATGCATTAGATGCATTGGCTAAGAAACAAACCTAATCTCCCACACAGAAGGCAAAAATTCTACCAATGAAACACCTATTGCCCTCAGTACTACTCAAGGCTCAAGCAAAAGTTGCTATTATCAGACTGTGGAAAAAAAGTGATAATGATATGGAAATTCAATAACATGATAAATTATTCTTCACAGATAAGTATGCAATTTGTTATTTCTTGTCAGAGTAGCTTACAACAAGAAGTTTCAGGGTCAGAATCTCTTGAAAATCAGACTACACTAAATGCAAATTAGTCCAATTTGAAGAAGGGTAGTTCCCTTTGTTGTCTGAGTTTGTAAAGTAGTAGGTCTTTTATGTACTTTCCTTTCAGAATAGTAATTTTAACATTAGCACTTTTAGTTAGCAGTTATCTTGAGTATTTTTAATGTTTTGTTTAACGCAGGTATTGAATTTTGGGGAAAATGGCAAAAAGATGGACAGTTTAGATAGAGAAACCATGTTAGTTGAAAACAGAAGATGGTAAGAATGTAAAATGTGAAGGTTCCTCCATAGTTAATGCAAATCATCTTTTTGATCTAGTTCATTAGGTCAGTTGTCTGGAGTGAAGCAGGCCTTCTGAGTTGAAATGTCACCAGGAATTCTGGTCAGAAAATGGATTCTGATGGGGCTCTCTGTCTCAGCTATGGAACTTAAGGAGAAGGTAGGCTTATCAGTCTAGATAGCAAGGGAGGAGGTGGATTGCGGTTCTCATGGACTTCATTTTTTGTTAAACTTAGAAAAGAGCTGTAGAAGATACAGTTTCAAGTTAGAAGATGTATTTTTTTGGTGGGAGGAGGTTGTTGTTATTTCACATTCTGTCTGGAAGAGTCCCTGATTTTCCGAACCATCATATATATATATATATATAT
>NW_006923071.1:7442-8156 GCF_000298275.1 Orycteropus afer afer | reverse complement strand
TCTCAGGGTCATGAAAGCTAAGGTCCTTGTAGTCCATCATATCTTTGGACTAATTATTTCCAAATGACTTTGATTTTCTTCACTCTTCTTTGCTCCAGACGAGAGGAGACCAATAGCCGCGTCATAGATGGCCGCTCAAAAGCTTTTAGGACCCCAGTTGATACTCACCAGAGTAGGATGTGGAACAAGATTTTTATGTACTATGTTGTGCCAATTGAGCATGATGTCTTCCGAGACTATTGTCTCAAGCCT
This sequence comes from Orycteropus afer afer, assembly GCF_000298275.1. Classification (NCBI taxonomy): domain Eukaryota; kingdom Metazoa; phylum Chordata; class Mammalia; order Tubulidentata; family Orycteropodidae; genus Orycteropus; species Orycteropus afer. The sequence goes on along the minus strand of NW_006923071.1, from coordinate 7,904 downwards.
GCAGGCCTGGTTGTCTCTGAGAAGCTACTCCAACCCTGTCCACTGTTACTTCTGTAATGTATATGAATAATTTTGTAGTACAAGTACATATGTAAGACAATCTTCATTCAAATCTATCCTTGGTCTTGGGTATATTAGTGTTCACCTCCTCACCTGATTTTCTCACTTGTTTATGCATTCACCCATAGCTTAGTGTTTGGTGCCACTGATAATGCAGTATTGTGCATGTAATAGCATTTGCCTTTGTTGTCAATTTTTTGTGTGTGCATGTTTCTATGTCCTCCCTTTCTCCATCGTGCCTGTGCTGGTCACAGATTCCATCCATACCATCCCTCCCATTACCCAAATCAACATATGACCCCCAACAAGTCAGAAATTTCCCTTCCCCTTCCATCCAATCCCCAGTAACTAACAAAGTGAATTTCTTTCCCTAAGTAAACCTTTCCTTATGAGTCCATAAAG
>NW_006923071.1:5459-7341 GCF_000298275.1 Orycteropus afer afer | reverse complement strand
GTGTGTATGTACTTTAGTTATCCATTCATCTGTTGATGGCCATTTAGGTTGTTTCCATCTCTTTGCTATAGTGAATTGTGCTGTGATGAATATGGGTGTGCATATGTCAATTTGTGTCCTGTCTCTCATCCCTTTATGGTATATTTCTAGCAACAGAATTGCTGGATCAAATGGTATTCCTATTTTCAATTTTTTTTTAAGGAAACGCCATACCATTTTCCACAGTGGCTATACCATTTTGCAGTCCAACCAGTAGTGTATGAGAGTTCCAATCTCTCTACACGCTCAACAGCATTTGTTATTTTCTGTCTTGTTCAACTTTGCTATTATTGCTGGGGTGAGATGATATCAAATTGTTGGCCACCTGTAAATCTTCTTTAGTGAAGTGTGTGTTCATGTCCCTTGCCCATTTTTGAATTGGATATGTTGTCTTTTTGGTGTTGATGTGTTGAAGTTTTCTATAAATTTTGCAGGTAAGTCCCTTGTCAGATATGTCATAGGCAAATTTTTTTCCCAATCTGTAGGTTCACTTTTTACCCTTTGGGAGAAGTCTTTCAATGCACGTAAGAATTTAATTTTTAAAGGTCCCTCCCAGTCATCTAGTTTCTCTTCCACTGCCTGTCCATTTGGGGTTATGCTTGATAGTCTATTTATGCCATAAATTAGGGCCCCTAGATTTGCCCCTATTTTATCTTTGATGAACTTTATAGTTTTGGGTTTTACATTTAAGTTTTGTTCCAACTTGAGTTTGTTTTTTTTGTATGGGGTGAGCTATGGGTCATGCTTCATTTCTCTGCAAGTGGTTATTCAATTTTACCAGTACCATTTATTAAAAAGGCTGTATCTCCCCCATTTAATGGGTTTGGGCCCTTGGTCAAAGATCAGCTCTCTGTAGTTGGATGGGTCTATTTCAGAGTTTTTTATTCTGTTCTATTGGTCTATTTCTTTATCATTGTACCAATAGCACACTGTTTTGACTACTGGGGCTGTATAGTAGGTTTTGAGATCAGGGACTGTGAGACCTCCTACTTTGTTTTTCTTCTTCAGCAGTGGTTTGCTTATCTGAGGTCTCTTTCCTTTCCATATGAAATTAATGATTGGTATGTATATGTTTTTGAAAAATGTTGATGGAATCTGGATTGGGATTGCATTGAATGTATAGATTGCTTTGGGTAGTATGGACATTTTTATAGTATTCAGTCTTCCTATCCATGAACATGGTATATTCTTCCATTTATGTAGATCTCTTACAGTTTCTTGTAGTAGTGTTTTGTAGTTTTCTTTGTATAGGTCTTTTGTGTCCCTGGTAATATTTAATCCTAAGTATTTTATCTTTTTGGTAGCTATTGTAAATGGTATTGTTTTCCTTGTTTCCTTTTCAGAACCCTCTTTGTTGATGTAGAAGAATCCAACTAATTTTTGTATGTTGACTTTGTATCCAGCCACTTTGCTGAATGTTTCTATTAGTTCCGTAATTTTTTTTGCTGAGTCTCTTGGGTTTTCTATGTATAAGATCATGTCATCTGTGAACAGAGGTGCCTTTACTTCTTCTGTGCCAATTTGGATGTCTTCTATTTCTTTCTTGCCTTATTGTCTTGGCTAGTACTTCTAATACAATGTTAAATAGAAGTGGTGATAGAGGGCATCCTTATCTGGTTCCCATTCACAAGGAGAACACTTTGAGTCTTTCTCCTTTGATGATAACGTTGGCTGTTGGTTTTGTGTATCTTGCCCTTTATTATATTGAGGATTTTACTTTCTAACTATTTTCCTGAGAGTTTTGAACAGGAATGGTGCTAGATTTTATCAAATGCCTTTTGTACATCAATTGATAAGGTCATATGGTTCCTTTGTTTTGTTTATGTGGTGGATTACACTGATT
>NW_006923071.1:3871-5240 GCF_000298275.1 Orycteropus afer afer | reverse complement strand
TCATTACTTTTTTTTTTTTTTTTTTTTTGGTAGGATTTTGTTGAAGATTTTTACATCTATGTTCATGAGCGATATTAGTCTGCAGTTTTCTTTTTTAGTGGAGTCTTTACCTGGTTTTGGTATCAATGTTATGCTTGCTTTATTGAAATAATTTGGGAGTATTCCATCATTTTCTATGTTCTGGAAATATTTTTAGTAGTATAGGTGTTGGTTCTTCCTCAAAAATTTGATAAAATTCTCCAGTGAAGCCATCTGGACCAGAACTTTTTTGTGTGGGAAATTTTTTATGACCTACTCAATTTCTTCTTGTGTTCTGGGTCTCTTCAAGTATTCTGTCTCAGACTGGGTTAGTTTAGGTACATCTTGTGTTTCTAGAAATGTGTCTATCTCTTCTAGGCTTTCAAATCTGCAGAATACAGTTCTTCATAATATTCTGCTATTGTCTTTTTTATTTTAGTTAGTTCCATTGTGGTGTTGCACTTTTCATTTATTATTCATTTTATTTGCATCTTCTCTTTCTTGTCCTTTATTAAATTTGACAGTGGTCTGTCAATTTTGTCAATCTTTTCAAAGAATCAGCTCCTTGTCTTGTTGATTTTCTCTGTGTTGTCTTTTCTGCTTACTTTATCTATGCTCTGATCTTTATTATTTCCTTTCTTCTGGATACTGTAGGTTTCTTTTGTTGTTCTTTTTCTTATTGTTGGAGTTGTTGAGTTAAACTGTTGATTTTGAGTCTTTCTTCTTTTTTGATGTGTGTATTTATTACTATAAATTGACCTGTGAGTGCTCCTTTCACTATTTTCATTCTCATTTGTTTCTAGGAATTTTATTATTGCACACTTTATTTATTCTGTTACCCAGTAGTTTTTGAGCAGTGTATTGTTCAGTTTCCATATATTTCATTTTTTTCTCTTGGTCTTCCTATTATTAATTTGTAATTTTATAGCATTGTGATCTGAGAAGGTGCTTTATAGTATTTCAACGTTTTTAAATGTTTTATGGCTTATTTTGTGGCCTAATATATGGTCTATTCCGGAGAATGATCCATGTGCACTGGAGAAGAATGTGTTTTGTGCTTTTATTGGGAGGAGTGCTCTGTATATGTCTATGAGATCAAGTTGGTTGATTGTGTTGAGTTCTTCCATATCTTTGTTGAGCTATTTTTTTTTAGTTGTTCTGTCCTTCCTTGAAAGTGGTGTGTTAGTCTCATACTATTGTAGAGTTCTCTATTTTTCTTTTAAATCCAGTTAATATTTACTTTTTATATTTTGGAACTCTTTCACTGGTTGCATAGATATTTATTATGGTAATGTCCTCTTGGCCAAGTAACTCATTTAACATCATATAGTGTCCTTCTTTGTCCCTTATG
>NW_006923071.1:0-3106 GCF_000298275.1 Orycteropus afer afer | reverse complement strand
TGACGACACAAACATACCAGCAATCACCCCAAGGATCTACCTTCAGCACCTGCTTTTATCAGTAACATGGGTCAGCTGGGTGTGAGCAGACACTTCCAGTGCTACTGAAACCCAAGCACAGAGTCTATTGATGCTGCAAGATGGCAGCCCCAGGGAGGATATTTGAGCAGGCTTGGCCAAGCTTTTTGGCACTGAGGGGCCTGCACTTGACTTTGTCAGTAGACTTGGGACCACTGGGTGTGAGCAGGTGTCTCCCTGGCTCCAGCACTGATGAAACAGAGGGGAGAGATCTTTGACGTTGCAAGCAGGTGGTCCCAGAGAGGAACTCCTGTGGCAGATTGCAGTGTGGGCCAATGACACAAGTGCAAGGGCCCTGGGAGGAACTCCCATGGTGGATTGCAGTGTGGGCCAGTGCCACAAGTGGGGAGGAACAGAGAGGAACACCTGTGGCACATCATGAAGCCAGGCAGTTGTCTTGGGTAAGCCTTTGGCACCAAGGGGTTTCAGGAGTGGGATTTCAGCGTGTGTCTGAGCCTGATGGAAAGTGGCAACCCTCTAACAAGTGGAGTCTTTGCTGAACTTGAGCTGCAAGCCTGTGAATAACAGTACAACATCATCATTAGCAGCCCGCTCTAAGCCCTAGAAATCACTCCTAGTAACATCGAGCTTTCCTTTCCTCTTCCACTCTCACATTCTCCACCAATATCCTCACTAATCCAATAGAAGAAATCACATTCAGCCACTAAAATACCTCCCAGTTTGAATTCTAAACCCTCTTTATGACAAACAGACACCTATATCCACATCCCACATAGTGATTCCATCATCACAAAGAAAACTACAGAGCAACCCAGCATATCTGAATTAATAAGCAAAAAAAAAAAAAAAAAATGAAGTCACCAGCTCCAACTTTTCAAAATATTGAATCATAAAACCAAAGAAAACAAATCAATACATAACCAAAAGTTAAAGACAACCTCAAAATATCTAGGAAAAAAACAGGCAACCTCAAATAAAACAAACAAACAAACAAACAAAACAGGGCAAGACATTAGAAGCAAAACCACAAAGGTCTTATTAAACATGGAGGAAGAGGAGGCAATAGAATTATCTGGGAAGGAATTTAGAAGATATGTTTATAGAGCTTTACAAGAGCCTGAGGAAACCCCAAACAGAAGCAAGGAGAACAAAGAAGTTCCCTGGAAGAACTTGGAAAATCATTCAAGAACAAAATAACAAGATTAATGCACAATCAGAACTTATACGAAAACAGTAGTTAGAAATCCAGAAGATGAATACCAAAATTACAGAAATACCCAATACAGTAGAAGCAAAAAAGAGTAGGATAGAACTGCCTGAAGAATGCATATCCCAACTAGAAGACAAATCCCTGGACACCAGCCTGTATGAAGAAAAATTAGAACCAAGATTTAAGGGAAATGAAGAGAGCATAAGACTTATATGGGACGACATGAAAAGAAACAATATATGACTCATTGGCATTCCAGAACAAGAAGAGGTGACAAAAACCACTGAGAAAATTGTGGAAGACCTACTAACAGAAAACTTCCCCCATATCATGAAGGAAGAAAACATATTTGACCAAGAAGAACCCCACACAAAATAGATCCCAAAAGAAAAACACCGAAGCATATTATAATCAAGCTCTCCTACATCAAAGACAAAGAAAAAAATTTGAGAGCTGCCCAGGAAAAAAGAAATATTACTTATAATAATCAAACAGTTAGGCTGAGCTACAATTACTCAGCAGAAACCATGCAGGCAAGAAGGCAATAGGATGGCATATATAAAACACTGAAGGAAAAGAATTTCCAACCAAGAATCCTATATCCAGCCAAATTATCCATCAAATATGAGGGTGAAATCAAGGCATTCCCAGACAAACAGAAATTAAGGGATTTTGTGAAAACCAGAGCAACCTTACAAAAATGCTTAAGGAAGTCCTTCCAACAGAGAACCCACAACAGAGATCAACAAAATCAGAATACATGACATCAATACTAAAACCAAGTCAGAAATAGAAACTCAAAATAAGACCATAAAACATTTTACACTAAAAATCATGGAAGTCAATCAGCACCCAACAACACCCTATTAGAGGGAATAAAAGTTCTAGGTACAAACTTCCAAATGGAGAGGAAAACAGGACAATGTCTTCACAGAACACACTATTCTAAAAATGCACAGACAAAAATGAACTCAAAGGTAACCACAGAAAAAATTAGCAATCTCCCTAAGCAAATCCAGAAGGAAGGAAAACATATGGGTTTAGTAAGCACAAAACCAACAATAAAGAAGAAAAGAGAGGAAGCATTTGGCAACAAATCAAATTCAGCCCAGAAAACTTTATGGACCAAGGAAATACCAAGAACATGACAAAAAAAAAAAAAAATAGAAACAGCAATCAATTCATATCTAACACTAATTATACTCAATGTGAATGGAATAAATGCACCTATCAAGAGAAAAAGAGTGGCAGACTGGATGAGAAAAGAAGAAAAGAAGACCCATCCCTATGCTGCCTATGAGAGACCCACTGGAGACACAAAGACAAAAACAAATTAAGAGTTAAGGGATGGAAAAATATATATATAATAAGCAAATGGTAATAAAAAAGAGCAGGACTGGCAATATTAATTTCTGATCAAATAGACATTAAGGTGAAAAACATCATAAGAGACAAAGAAGGACATTATATAATACTGAAAGGGTCAATTGACAAAGAACACGTTACAATAATAAACATTTATGCACCCAATCAAAGTGCTCCAAAATACGTGAAGCAAATATTAATTGAATTAAAAGGGACAATAGAAAAATCTGTTTGGTACATTACCATGCACCTTTAGGAATAGTCCGTTTAGGCTAAAAGGCTCTCAAAATAGGACTGGGAAAGAGCTGCAACATCTGAGGAAACCCAGCCTTACTAATATGGATAAGAGAAAGCTTTCAAGACCTTGATTTGCTGACGTGGCACCACTCAAATTGAAGAGAAACAGCCGCAGATATCCATTAATCATCGGAATATGGAATGTACGAAGTATGAATCTAGGAAAATTGGAAGTTGTCAAAAAGGAAATGGAAC
>NW_006923070.1:82473-82983 GCF_000298275.1 Orycteropus afer afer | reverse complement strand
AACGGGCATGACTGAGAGAAACGGTGGACGTGTGTGACCGTTTCCTGACCAGGCTGTCTCTGCTCTTGCAGGTGTCCGGTGTGAAGGGCAGCTGGTGGAGTCTGGGAGAGACGTGAGGCAGCCAGGAGGGTCTCTGAGTCTTTGGTGTAAGGGCTCTGGATTCATCTTCAGCAGTTATGACATGGATTGGGTCCGCCATGCTCCGGGCAAGGGGTTAGAGTGGGTCTCAGGTATTACTCCTGGTGGGGGCGCTTGCTACTCAGACTCTGTGAGGGGCCGATTCACCATCTCCAGAGACAACACCAAGAACACGTTGTATCTGCATATGGACAGCCTGAAACAAGAGGACACTGCTCTGTATTACTGTGTGAAAGACACAGTGAGAGGAAGTCAGTGTGAGCTCAGACATAATCCTGCACTGCAGGAAGGGAACCGGGCTCCAGGGAGCGCTCAGGACTCACTAAGTACAGGGACCAGCACCAGGGGCAGGTGCCAATGGGGGTGGAGAGC
>NW_006923070.1:43994-45043 GCF_000298275.1 Orycteropus afer afer | reverse complement strand
GCCAAGAACACACTGTATCTGCAAATGAACAGTCTGAAATTCGAGGACACTGCCATGTATTACTGCACAATGGACACAGTGAGAGGCAGTCAGTGTGAGCCCAGACACAAACCTCCACTGCAGGCATAGGGCCGAGCAGCAGGGGGCGCTCCAGACCCACCGAGACCCAGGAGCAGGTGCAGATGTAATTTAAGGGCTGGTTTCCTGCTGTTGTCTGTGGATTCTTCTCCATCTCATTTTCCCCAGGGAATCTCTCTATTTTTGTTTCTGGGCCTCTCACTGACAGCTGTGAATTCAACACTTGTAGCAGGAGGAAGCATTCTCACATACAGAAAACAGCCTGTTCCCTATGGAGGGAAAGGACTCTGCCAGGATCCCAGCATCAGAGCTCTGAAGAAGCTCAGGGAAGTCCGCGGAGTATCTTCCAATCAGACTCAGGGAAGATGGTGTCCCTGGGCATCACTAATGTTTAAGGGCTGATGACCAGCTCCATGGCTGACAGTTTGAATCCAGTCAGTGATGACTGGTCTGCATTCTTTGCCTCTAGTTCATCAAGGTCACCTAATTCATGGATGGTATGGGGTTTATATTTGCAATACCAACATGTTTATATCATTATAATTTTATTATAGCATATGTGTCAGTCTAGAAGCTCTGGTGGCGTAGTGCCTAAGGCACTTGACTACTAACCAGAAGGCTGGCGGTTCACACCCATCAGTCACTCCTTTGAAGGAAGGTTGGGAAATCTACTTCCGTAGTGGTATTGCCTCAGCAACCCAAGGAGGGGTCTCTAGGAGTCGGGTCTGACTCGATGGTACATAACAACAAACAACAACGACATGTGTCAGTCTGAGTGCTCTATGATGGAAACAACAAGGAAGGACTCAGTTTTCCTGGATTTTATGTGTGAGAGACAATGCAGAGGAGGCCAGGAAGGCGGGGGAGCTGTGAGGCACGATGCCTGTCTGATCACTGGAAGGGCCAGAGGAAGGGTTGGTTGACTTCTTCAACTGCTGTGCAGTCCAAGGTGGGTCCACGGAGTCCATCCG
>NW_006923070.1:40383-43053 GCF_000298275.1 Orycteropus afer afer | reverse complement strand
TGACGGACTTCTCTCCACACGAGGCATGGACGGTCATTCCCTTGACATCTTGTTCATTGATCTTCCACAGAAGAGGGTAATACACCCCACTCTGTCCTCTGTTGCTGATGGATTAAAACTGCACAAGATTTGTGGACACATTCAGCCCCACGAAATCAAAATAGGCAAATTATATTTTCCATAATTGTAGGTGATGATACACTTGGAAATCCATGATTTTTATATTGTGCACTGTAGTGTGGACTAGTCAATCCAATGAAATCTTAATCAGTGTTGGAATGAACTGATTCACCTTTGCACAGAATCAAGTAAGAGCCTCACGTAACTGACTCACTGGATTCTGCTTATGCCTCGGGAGGGTGACTGACAGTCTGGATGGGTTGGGTCCAGGAGTGAGGAACCTTCACAGTCCCCATTGTGTCCAGTGCAGTTTGGGATTCTCTCCACTAGATCTTACCCTCTTGTCACTCTCATTGTGTTCAGTTACATCCATGCCACTCTTTCAGACCATTGCTGTGCATAAAGATGAGTTCTTTAGCGTGCTTCTTATAATGAGGGAAAATGTTTATTCTGTTTTCCCTATTGACAACTATTCTGTCTTGAGGCTTTGTTTGCATTGAGTTTTTTATTGCCCTTAAAATTAAACTATCAATTAACTGAAATGCATTATCCATAATTTCCTGCCCATTAGGGATAGCCATCTCTCCGTTCCCCCCACTCTCTGTTTTGAAGTCCCAGGGTGCCCTGTAGAGTGTTCTTTCCCAGGGTCTACGACAATCCATATCTCATATTTTGAACCTGATGTTGAGCTTCTGAGAGGACAGGTCGTGTTTCAAACGCACTTCTCTTCCAGAATCGTGTGTATTGCAATCTGTTGTCACAGAAACTAGGAGTTTTCTAAAATGAGATAGGCTGTGTGAATGAGGGCATTTTCAGTTCTTTACACAGTGTGAAATAAAAATGTTTTTAAATGCCTTGAAGAAAGTTAATTGATTAAAGTTGCTGTGCCACAATGAGGCATAGGCAGAATTATCTATAAAGAATGCCAGGATTTAACCAAGATTGATGTGTTCAAATAGATGAAATTTTAAACACACCATTTACTATTTCTTTAAGGTAAAAGTGTCACATTTGTTTTCAAAGGTTGGAGCTCTATGAAAGAAAGTTTAAGTACTGTTGTTACTGTTTTATCATAGCTGATTGATTTAAAAAATCCCTACTTTTATCCTTGAACATTGTCACAGTATTTCAAAAGACACACCGTGTTAATATTAAAATTACACACATGTGCGTGCACACTCACAAACACACAAAAAACTAGAAGAGAAAATATTACCCTAATCTGGACAATATGTTCAATAATATTTAAGTAATATAAAGAATTGGAAGGAGTCTGATGGGTCCACAGTTTATTTCTAGTGTTCACATTCCAGGAGTAGTTTTACAAGCTCCAATATTATTATCTGTACGTCTCTATAAAACATTTGAAAGCTTGTAATACATTGTTCATATTGTTCTGAAGACAAGTAGTTTACTTTAGAGTGCCATTGTATTGGGTGACATACTGGGTTTTCATGACCCTGCCACTTCTTAAAGTTACAATATTAGTGACAGTGAAAACTTTCATTGTAGGATGACAGCTCTTCTAAGTACATATGTTATTACCTGACTGTTATGATCATTGCCAAGTAGGGGACGACACAGTCAGTCCTGCAACAAAGTATGTCTCAGCGTCTCAAGCTTAACCCAGAAATTTATTCCCATCCAGGTGACTTTTGGGAAATCTCTGATTGGAAGGCGCAGCATCATCGGGGTCAGTGAGTCCTTGACTAACTGACCACCCCTTTGGGTGCAAAGAGACATGGGGCGGGTCCGGGGGTGAGTTCTGGGACACACTGACCAGGGCAGTATTGTCACTGACCATTTCTCAGTTGGGAAGATTGGGCAGGAAGTGCTGGATGCATCATATACAGAATGTTCAGCCAAGTTCCTGTCCCCAGTGGAGATGCCCAGCTTCCTTTGCAGGGCCATCCTGACTGTGCTGGTTAAGTTTGTGTGTCACCTTGGCTGGGACTGATTGAGGGGCTGGGAGCTGGATGTAGTATTGCCCGTGATGAGACTGGTAATCCATTGGTAGCAGTGGTGGTGGTAGCATATACGCAGACTCCGTGAAGGGCCGCTTCACCATCTCCAGAGACAACAAGAACATGCTGGATCTGCAAATGAACAGTCTGAAAGTCGAGGACACGGCCGTGTATTACTGTGCGAGACACAGTGAGGGGAAGTCAGTGTGAGCCCAGACAGAAACCTCACCTGCAGGCATAGGGACGGGCAGCAGGGGGCGCTCCGGACCCACCAAGCTCAGGATTCAGACCCAGGGGCAGGTGCAGATGTGGTGTAAGGGCAGGTTTCTGGCTATAGCCTGGGGATTCTTCTCCATCTCGCAGTTTCCCCAGGAATCTCTCTATTTTTATGCTTCTCTGCCTCCCTCTGACATCTGTGAGTTCAAAGTTGTATTGTAATAGGAGGAAGCATTCTTCCATCCAGAAAAAGCAATTTGTTCCTTGTGGAGGGAAAGGACTCTTCCAGGATGTCCAGGAGTTCTGGGGAAGCTGAGAGAAACCTGGGGGTTATTTTCCAGTCAAACTGAGGATAGATAGAGTTCTTAGG
>NW_006923070.1:1785-4253 GCF_000298275.1 Orycteropus afer afer | reverse complement strand
TGGACCCATAAGCAGCATGATGATAAACGGAGAAAAGATTGAAGTTGTCAAAGACTTCACGTTGCTTGGTTCTACAATCGATGCCAATGGAAGGTGCAGTCAGGACATCGGATGACACATAACACTGCGCAGTCAGCTACAAAGGACCTCTTTCAAGTGCCGAGAAGCAAGGATCTCTCCTTGAGGACTAATCTGTGCTTGACAGAAGCCATGATATTTTCAATTGCCTAGTATGTATGCGGAAGCTGGACAATGAATAAAGAAGAATGAAGAAGTGCTGATGCTTTTGGGTTGTGGTGCTGGGAAAGAATGCTGAAAGTCCTGTGGACTGCTAAAAGAACAGATCTGCCCTGGAGCAAGTGCAGCCAGAATGCTCCTTGAAAGTGAAAATGGCCAGACTTTGTTTCACCTATTTTGGTCGTGTTGTCAGAAGGGACCATTCCTTGAAGAAGTATGTCATGCTTGGTAAGATGGAGTGTCAACAAAAGAGGGTAAGGCTCTCAACGAGATGGATTGACACAGTGGCTGCAATGATGGGCTCAAGTATAGCAAAGATCATGGAGCAGGAGTGGGACCAGACAGTCTTTTGTTCTGCTGTGCATAAGGTCTCTGTGAATCGGACACGACTCAACACCTATCAATAACAACAAAATTCCTAAATCTCCTTATATAATGGCAGCCACTCAGCTGCTCACAGTAGATTCCACCATGGAGTTGATTACCAATCTCATCATGAAGAATACTACATCCAGCTGTCCAGCCACTCAAAACCAGGCCCCACCAAGTTGACACATAACATCAACTACCACAATTAATGCCCAAATGCCTGGCTCCACCAGGAAGCCACCTACCGAGTGGGATCCACCTTTCTCCAGCCTGTTGCTGTCTAAAGCTGGTCTCTTGGCTCTGCTGCTGTTGGCTCTCTGCTGCTCTCTCCAATCAAAGACACACTCCACTCTTGTTTCCACATTTTAGGTATCTGTCAGAGAAGCGCCCAACTCTCTCTGTACCATATTCTGTTTTTGTTACCTGGTGTCACACTGACAGGAATATACCACAAATGGGATGGCTTTAATAAACAAGAGTTTATTCTATCACAGTTTTGAAGGCTAGAAATCTGATTTCAAAGCACTAGGCTCTAGGGGCTGGAGGAAATCCCCTCGGCCTTGGGCTTCTGCCCAACCTCTTCCTCTTGCTCCTGGCCCCCTGAAGCAGAAGGCCTTCTTCACTCAGGCAGCTGCTGGCTGAGGCTGACAAATCCAAGGTTGGAAAGGAAAAGGGCACAATCCCGATGTTACCAAACCACACAGAAGGACATTGATTCAAGTCCATTAAGAGTCTCAAGATCGGCAGACAACATGGCAGGCTGCTGAACAATGAGTCAGCCCCATGCAGGATCCCAGCATGTTAAAAGCTACAGACCATTCCTGAATCCCCTTCATACATATTGGGAGCGGACTACACCCCTATGGCACCCACTCAGCTTTTCCAGTAGATTCCACCAACGACCTGGTTACCAACCTCATGATGGGGAATAACTACATCAGGCTGCCCAGTCACTCAAAAGCAGGTCCAGCCAAGTTGACACATAGCCTCACATACCATGTTCATCATTAAAATACACATTACAGAATCACCCCAAAGCCAAGTACTGAGCAGAAGGAATTAAACAAATAAATATGTATTGTGTACAATTCCATTCATATGAATTATAGAAGATGGACACTAATCCTGCTCTGTCTGGGAGGAGGCTCAGGGCAGCAGTCAGTCCCATGGTGAGGAGCACAGACTCAATTCCTGGGATTACTGTCATCTAGTAGATGTTTTCTCATATCTCACAGAACCCAGTGCACAACTGTTTGTCTTTTTATATCTGTGAAATGGAGGTTTCACCCAGACCCTAATGTTGGCATCCACCTGACATGTTGTGTGTGTGTGTATGTGTGTGTGCATGAAACTGGATAAGATAATGGGAACTCAGGGTTTATCTCAATACAATTCCATAATAAGAAATTATATTTCCCCAAATGCTGTCATTGCCATCAAACTCTCCCAGAACACTTACATCTGCTCTGAATCACTGCCCTCTCTGAAGTCATCCAACCCCATAGTTTGCTATATAGGAGGAGGATATGCAAATAGGGCCCTCCCTCAGCTGATGAAAACCATCCCAGCCCCAACCCTGCAGCTCTGGGAGAGGAGCCCCAACCCTGGCATTCCAGGTGTCCCCATTCAGTGATCTGGACTGAACACAGAGGAGTCTCCATGGAGGCTGTGCTGGGCTGGGTTTTCCTTGTTGCTGTTTTAAAAGGTCATTCTATGCAGAGCAAGTGCATGTGAATGGGCATGAGTGAGAGAAACAGCGGGCATGTGTGACGGTTTCCTGACCAGGATGTCTCTGTGTTTGCAGGTGTCCAGTGTGAGGTGCAGCTGGTGGAGTCCGGGGGAGGCCTGAGTCAGCCTGGGGG
>NW_006923070.1:0-406 GCF_000298275.1 Orycteropus afer afer | reverse complement strand
CAGGCTCCAGGGAAGGGGCTGCACTGGGTCTAATCCCTCAGTAGTGATAGTGGTTACATGTACTATGTAGACTCTGTGAAGGTCGATTCAGCATCTCCAGAGACAACGCCAGCCTCCTGGTCAGCAGTCCAGTGTCTTAGGCATCACAGCACCAGAGCGCCTACCATCAATACTATACATGCGTAAAATTGTGCTGAAGATCATTTAAGAACGGTGGAGCAGTATATTGACAGAGAACTTCCAGAAATGCTAGCTGGATTCAGAAGAAGACATGGAACGAGGAATATCATTGGTGATGTCAGATAGATCTTGGCTGAAAGCAAAGAATACCAGAAAGATGTTGACTTGTGTCTTATTGACTAGGCAGAAGCATTGGGTTGTTTTGATCATAACAAATTATGGATAA
>NW_006923069.1:81008-81626 GCF_000298275.1 Orycteropus afer afer | reverse complement strand
CCCTCTACTCTGTCAAGCATGATATCCTTCTCCAGGGAATGGTCACTTCTGACAACATGACCAAAGGAGGTAAGATGAAATCTGGTCATTCTCAGTTCCAAGGAACATTCTGGCTGCACTTCTTTGTGGACATACTTGTTCATTCTTAAGGTAGGCCATGGTATTTTCAGTATTCTTCACCAACAACAAAATGCAAAGGCATTAACTCTTCTTAGGTCTTCCTTATTCATTCTTCACCTTTCACATTCATATGGGACAATTGAAAATACAATGGTTTGTGTTGGGTTCACCTTAGTCTTCAAAGTGATATCTTTGCTTCTTAATACTTTAAAGAGGTCTTTTGCAGTAGATTTTCCCAGTGTAATATGACATCTGATTTCTTGACTGTTGCGTCTGTGGGTATTTACTGTGGATCCAAGTAAAATGAAATCCCTGTCAAAGTCAATCTTTTCTCTGTTTATCATGATGCTTATTGACCCAGTTTTGAGGATTTTCCTTTCCTTTATGTTGAGATATAATCCATCTGAAAACTCTTCTTGCCTTTTTCCACAGATGTAGTCAATCTGGTTCCTATGTATTTCATCTGGTGAGGTCCTCACTCAAGCTGTCGTTTCTGTT
>NW_006923069.1:79549-80583 GCF_000298275.1 Orycteropus afer afer | reverse complement strand
ACCAAAGGGAGTTCTGGTGGAGCAGTGCCTAAGACATTTAACTGTTAACCAGAAGGCTGGTGGGTTTGAACCCACCAGCCACTCCTTGGCAGGAAGATTGGGTGATCTACTTCCACAAAGATACAGCCTTGGAAACACAAGGAGGGGTTGCTAATCATCTATAATTACAGAAGTGTTTTCGCTATTTTTAATCATGTTTATAACATGTTTTTAGCATGTACAACAATCAAATTTAAATCAGAAAAATCATTAGAACGTATTATTGTAAATAATTTCAATTTACTACTTTTACTATGGGGATCCCTGGTGGTACTGTAGTTAAGCCACTGACTGCTAACTGAAATGACAACAGTTCAAACCCACCAGCTGCTGCATATTGAGAAAGATGAAGCAATTTTCCAAAGATTATAACCTTGAAAACCCTATAGAGTTGTTCTACTTTATGCTATTGAGTCACTATTAGCCACAATGAACTTTATGGCAATAGATATGGCATGAGTACTTCTACTGTGGTACCCTAAATTCAACATGTTGTTGTTATTGTTGTTGTTGTCATTATGTGCCATCGAGTCAGCCCTGACTCATAGCGACCCCTGCTTGGGTTGCTGAGGCAGTATCACTACGGAAATAGTTTGCCCAACTTTCAATCTAAAATATTACAATAATTACCATTAATTAATTAAATACTTTCTAAGATACATAATAATCTCATATAAAAGAAGTTATTTTGGGCCTAAATCAAATTTGGACTCACATTCCCAGTCAGTCATGACATAGCCTCAATGAACTACTCTGAGAATATAATACTTACAAAATTATCTCATGTAATCTTTTCTTGCATAAAAAATGATTTTGTGTGTATAAGACTTTGAAAGAACTTATTCATTTGTATCCCAGTAGAATCATAAGAGGGAAACAAGATATATTGACTTAAATTTGAATTTTTACTTGTGCAGAAAAATAATAATTTTTTCTTTGATGGAATCATGATCACTTATTTCTAATATTAGTTACAATCTGTGAATGAGTCAATT
>NW_006923069.1:77126-78579 GCF_000298275.1 Orycteropus afer afer | reverse complement strand
GTTGATGATTTTCTCTCCGCCTTGTGAAGTTAAAGGACATTAGAGGAAGCCACCTTCCTGCCTTTTTCCACAATGTGAAATTGTGAAAGTATTCTGAATTTTTAGAGTAGCAAACATCATGCCAAAATTCAATTGAAGGTCTTGCCTTTAAAATTAGTTTTTATTGTCCTTTAAAAATGTGAATGCCTTCTACAGAACTTTTAATATTCTGCTAGGAACTTAGAGCAAAAGTCTTCTAATTGTACATTCTTTCTACGTTAAAAACAAAAAAAAGTAATACAGTGTTATAGCAAACATACTCCACCACCCGACAATATTGCTACTATCTGAGACCAAAAAACAAGATTATTTATTCTCTGATAGCCAGTGGAGCTATAGGTTATTGCTAGGGTGAACAATTTCCAGGTAAGTATGGGTATGAGGGAAAGGTCAGGAATGGCTTATGCTCAGTTTAGAAAACTCAGTTTCTCTTGAAAGGGATCTATATATTTGGTTTCACCCAGAACGTTCAGGTGACACTGATCACAAAGTATTCATACAAAAAGAAATATCAGATGTTAAAATTCCTAAATGCATAGTCTGCTTGGTCCATAGTAACTCTTGATTATCTAGAGTGGCTAATATTACTCAAGAGCATTTTCTTTGTTTGAAGATCAGTGTCTTGATTTTCTAGTGCTTCTATAATAGACATATCACAAGTGGGTAGCTTTATCAAACAGGAATTTATACTCTTACAGTTTAGGATGCTAAAAGTTTGAGTTCAAAGTGCCCGCTCTATGCACTGGGTGAAAGCCCCTCAACCCTGAGCTTCAGCATTGCCTCCTCTTCCTGACCCACTGGAGCTGACTCATAGAAAATCCCATTTAGTTTCCAAGGTTGTAAATGTTTATCGAAACAGACCACCCCATCTCTCCTCCTAAGAGCACAGACTTTTTTGTTAGCAGCTAAATGGCTTAACCACTACACCACCAGAGCTCCTTTAAGAAATACAATACACATAATCTTCTAATCATATGCTATTTATTATCATGCTAAGAAAATCACTTTATTTTTTAATATTCACCTTGAATATTGCAGTAACTTGAGGGTAGAAGTATATCTTATTCACGTTTTAGTTGCCAGAATTTTCCTTTTTTTTTTTTTTTTTTATGCTATAGGTCTTAAAAAGACAAAAGAGAGAAGGAGAGATTGAAATCTGTTTATGTTATGCAAGCATATTAACGCAAAAAAACAAGATGCTAGCTCACATTGCAACAAAAATATCTGTGTGCACTTAAATGTTGTGTTCTTTATACTCAGAAAAACTTGTTAAAAATCTTAATCATACTATTATGCTCAGATTATTCTTTGGTTTCTACATATAATTACAAAAAAGGGAGGAGCATTAAAATTATAATTTTAACCATATTATTGAGCATCTGGAAATTTTCCTTTCCCAAGAAAGGGAATGGCT
>NW_006923069.1:75177-76391 GCF_000298275.1 Orycteropus afer afer | reverse complement strand
GCCTCGGAAACCAAAGGAGGGGTCTCTATTAGTCAGATCTGACTCCACAGCAGTGGGTTTGTTTTTTATGTTTTGTTTTGTTTTTTGGATGTCATGCATTAAATAAAGCTTTTGTCTATTGCAAATTTTCCATGACACATGTAAATATTGTGCTGTGCAAGATTATCACCATGTGTCTGCTAACTGTACAGAACATCTTCCATAAATCTTTAACAGATGACTTGATCTGAGCAACACATTAAGGTTATCCACAAAATAAATGTGCTTAAACAACTTATAATATCTAGACAAAACACTTCAAGAATTAAGGCTTTGAAATAAAATAAGTAATAATCATTCTACTCTTCTCAAAAACATTTGATAATAAGAAAGAAATTCAAATTTATAACTTATGTACTCTTTTGTTCTATACCTTCATAAATGGAAAAATTACACAATAGAAACAAATTGTTCTCAGAGGCTTTCTTAATAATGGTGTGTAACTTTGACAAACAAAATGGTGGCATTATATATTTCTTGTCAATCTCAAAAGGGGTGACTGAATCTTAATAAATTAATTTGCAAGTAATATAGTAAGAGTGATGTATCCTGACAAGCATGTTGATATTTCTTTGGTGGCTAGAACTCAGTTGTAAAACTGTCATCTACTTCTTCCATCACAATAACCTGTATTCCACACAATTGTTTTTATTTATTTTTTACTAGTTATCATGATAAATATTGATATCTGACATCTTGTATTGCATGACAAGTGATAATTAACTAGTAAAATTCAGTCAGTTTGGTCTTGTTTATAAATCTCAGTGATGTCATTTTTATCATCTTGCCATTAGGCCCAAAACCAAAATCCAAACCTGTTGCTGTGGAGTGGATTCTGACTCACAATGACACTATAGTCCAGAGTTGAACTACTTTATAGAGTTTCCGAGGCAGTAATATTTATGGAAGCAGATAGCTTCATTTTTCTTCCACAGAGTCACTGGGAGTGGCTGATGTCTTCAGATCACCAGTCTTTTGATTTGCAGCTGAGTGCTTTAACCATTATGCCACCAGTGCTTCTTCCATGAGGACAGCATCTTATCTGTTTTATTCCACTTGGTACCTGGCTCTATAGAAACCATAAGAGATTGTTTGTCTGTTCTAAAATTATCTCACTCCAGGAAGTGTTAAGTAAAAAGTTAAGTAACACTTTTGCTTCAAACTTTCAACCTAGC
>NW_006923069.1:73794-74679 GCF_000298275.1 Orycteropus afer afer | reverse complement strand
TGAGTTGAATCCGATTTGACGGCAGTGCATTGCATTGTTGCGTTGTTCACTGCTTTCAGGATGTGGTCATAAGTATCATCTTTAGGCAGTTTGTATATTCTTTTGCTACCTGTGACTTCTGTGAAGATTCTTCTCTGTGTGAGGTATGTAAACTGATAGAATCTGCACCAGAAGGCAACGCAAACATTCACTGACATCAGAACATCTGGAGTTGCATGCAGATTTGCTTTCACAGTGCTTTGGAGGGTTTCATGGTCCAGAGGAGGAGGAGCTGGGGCCCCTAATGATTTTCCCTACCTGTCATTAGCAATGTTTTGGCCCAAACAGTGCACCAGTAATGGCAGCATCTGTGATCCAAGAGCTGCCTTGCAATGTAGGGATCTAGAGCAGGCAGGGTTCTCTGGACCAAAGGCTCCTGGAAAGGTGGACATTGCCATGACAGCCAACTCTGGCCACCTTGGATAAACTGTACTTTTAATATCTATAGCAGATGAAACACCTCTTTACTAAGATCCTGTCAAAGAGAAGGAGAGGGGGATCCAATGGAACACAGCAGTGGAAGAAGAAGACAAAATGTTTGTTATTTTGTCTTAGTGACATTAGTCATTTAAAACAGGCTGGCTTCCATAATAATACTATTAAGAATAATTATCACTTTGGAATGCTTATTAAATAATTTGGAAGAATTTTTAAGATATGTTAAGTTCAAATGCTTTGATTTCATTTCATAGCCACTCTATCTATTAGCTATATGACCTGGCACAGATGGCTTAACATTTCTGGACCTCAATTTCCTCAACTGTAAAATAATAATAATAATAATAGTGTTCACTTTACAGGATTCTTGTTAGAACTAAATTAAATGAGATAATACACTTTCTTCAT
>NW_006923069.1:72021-73214 GCF_000298275.1 Orycteropus afer afer | reverse complement strand
TTGAATTCAACATGTGTAATGTCTAAGACCAGGTTCTCAACTACAGAATTACAATCTCTTTTCAGATCAGGTACTCCTAGTATATTAAACAACTATACCCCTGATCAGAAGGATTCTTTTTAATGGTGCAATCCTATCATGTCAAAGTGGATTTCCTAAAGAATGACCTCTTGTGGTGTAGCTGTTAAAGCTTTTGGCTGCTAACTGAAATGTTGGAGGTTCGAACCCACCAGCTACTTGATGTGAGAAAGATGAAGCAGTTTGCTTCCATAAAGATTTACTGCCTTGGAAACCTTCCGGGGCATTTCTGCTCTGCCTTAAAGTGTTGCTATGAGTCAGAATCTACTCAATTGCAGTGGTTATAATGTAAAGAAGAAATTGTGTCTAGGGCACTGATCCAGGAAGAGGTCTCTTGGAATGACATATTTTTAAGTGAAAACTAATTTCATCTACTATCTTATTAACTACACATCCTTTTAACTCCAGATACTCCAATTAATCTTTAAATTTTGCTGTTTCCTAAAATGCTTAATTTGACTCTAGTCATATGTATAGCCTACAAACTAGTGTGAGCAACAATTAAGGAGAAGGGTCTGTTTAAAATAAGTAAGAAAACCTTCCTGATAACCTTCTTTGTTATCTGATAGGTTTAGGGGGAAAAAAAAAAAAAAAAAAAACTTCACTGTCATCCAGTCAATTCTGACTCAGAGCAACTCCCATTGGATTTCCAAGGCTATAAATCTTTCTGGAAGTAGATTGCTTCAACTTGCAATAAAAAAAACACCAAACTCACTGCCATCCAGTCGATTTGGACTCATAGGGACCACCTTTCAGTTTCCGAGGTGGTAAATCATTAAGGAAGTAGATTACCCAGTTTTCCTTCTGGGGTCCTCTTGCAATAGTTGTTAAACCATTTTTTCCTTCCTCAAGGATATCCACAAAATAAAACTTTATCTATGGGATCAGCATGGGAGACATCGTGTCTGTAGTTTGATTGATTGAAGTCACAACATTTATGAATGATGCCTTATTATTATTTATGGTTATCTGACTTTTAAATAAAACATTAAACAAACAAACAAACAACAACAACAACAAAAAACTACAACCAAATTCAGTGAACAAGAAATTTTAAAACAGTCCATATTTCCTAAATGTTTTAATAACATTGCATTTTGATCATCAGCATAAAA
>NW_006923069.1:70263-71466 GCF_000298275.1 Orycteropus afer afer | reverse complement strand
CTCTTAAGAAGACAAGAGAAGACCGAACCCCAAATGGAAAGCAGGAAATTTAAATGCACAGCCTAATGATTCTGCATTTGCTCAGAAAGTTCATGACTAGCCTTAAGAAGCTTGTTTGATTGGAGTAAGAGGAAGCCTGTGTGATACGTGTGATTCAGTAGGGTGTGGAAGGTGGCAAGATTTAAGTTCTCTGGGTACAGGAATATCAGGCAGGTCTGAAATTTATCTTGGTTTGTGAATATCTAATCCCAGGGAAGTGTGAATATGAGCTGCATCACTCTAGACCGCAGACTTTACTTAATAGCATGTTAAGGCTGATTTGGACAAAAGTTCATAGTAGGAAGAGAAGAGATATGAATATTGCTAGAATAAATTGTACTCATTTTGCACAATCATGACAGCTGATTGTGATTTTTATATGCTCACATCACACCAAAACCAAAAACCAAACTCATTGCCATCAAGTAGCTTCTGACTCAGTGACTCCCACTGGTTTTGAAGATTGTAAATCTTTACAAAAGCAGATTGCATCACCTTTCTTCCATGTAGTTGCTCATGATTTGAACTGCTGACGTTTTTGTTAGCAGCAAAATGCCAAGAGAAAACCTAAAATTCTTTCACAACAGTAGTTACAGGAGTAAAAACATCTCTAAGACTTCAAGACCTGGGTTGAGTTTCTTTTAAATGCCTAATGGGATTCTCATTCCAGTAACCGTGAATGCATTCAAAAATTGTAAAGGCAAAAGAACTTGAATCCCCAACAAAGAACATAGTGTATCTACAAACAGGTGTAACCATTTGTTCATAAAAATAGCATTCCTTACCAGCATTTCCTACTCTGTGAAATTCAAATGTTACTACAAGTGCTACTATTAATATTCATTGGTTAAATATATTAATCACTAAAAATGCTTAGAACAATGTCTGGTATAGGGCAAATACTTATAAATGTTAGTTATAATTACTGTTACGGAGCTCCCAGTTGGTACAAACAGTTAACATACTTGACTGCTAACTGAAAGGATGAAGTTTCAAGTTCACCCACAGTTACCTCAAAGAAAGGCCTGGTGATATACTTCTGAAAAGTCAGCCACTGAAAAACCTGAGGAACACAGTTTTACACTGACATACATGGGGTCACCATGAGTTAGAATCAACTTGACAGCAACTGGTAAAATTATTGTAATTTATTAATATCATTCT
>NW_006923069.1:67662-68942 GCF_000298275.1 Orycteropus afer afer | reverse complement strand
TGTGACTATTAAAGGGCATCAAAAGCAATGGTCTGGTGATGGAATTGTTCTGTATATTAACTGCATTGATATCCATCCACTGGTTGTGGTATTTTACTATAGTTTTGCAAGATGTTACCATTGTGAGAAATTGGATAAAAGATAAATAATTTCTTACAACTGCATACGAATCTGCATTTGTCTCAATATATTTATTTTTTTAAGAAAAGTAAAATATTTATGGAGATGGTTATGGTTCTTTCCTCAATACTTATGTGAGTCCTGGGTTAATGTGAACAACAATTTAGTCTTTCTTTCGTCAAATATTTTGTCCAATTGAGCAACTCTCCTAGGTACCACCTTGGGCAATTTAGAGTTTTGAACAAGGATTATGATGGTCACATCCTTAATTATGCTTTTGAATAAAATCAACATCTTTTTTCAGCTCAAAGAGCTTAAAGATAAAACTGAGATATTCCTTAACTAAAAAAGGTTTATTAATGTCCAGAATTTCTTAAATTTATCTTTATCATGTTGGAGATCGAGAACTTTTTCATGTTTCAACTCTGAAAATTCCAAAATTAGGAGGCTCTGAACAGTCTATATATGTGCATGCAAGTTCTGCTTACAAATTAGCAATTATTGTTTGGTATGTGCTTCTTTTTTGTCTTTTCAAATATAGCCAATAGTATCTGGACCATGCTACCGGCATTCTGTTTCCCTTACCTCTTTGCCTGAAGTCCATGAATTATTAAGTCTATTCTTTCTCTTCCAAGTTATCACTGAAAAGTTTTAACAAACATCTCACAATTTCAGAAAAAAAGATGATTGCTTTTCCAGCATTCACTAACAATTTTCTTACTAGATAGACCCTGAAGTCTATAAACCTATTGTAGGGTTTTTGTTATTTCAAGATTTCACTTTAGGTATCAATCTCTGTATTAGTTTTGCTATGTTAAAGAAAAACAAGTATCAAATGACACAAAGTGTCTGTTTATTCCTCACTCATAGCAGAATGGACATGAGATCATTTGTTATGTACTATTCTATGGCATAGTGCCTAAGGCATTTGACTGCTAACCAGAAGGCTAACTGTTCAAACCAGTAGCCACTCCTCAGAAGGGATATTGGGCAATCTACTTCCGTACAGATACCGCCTCGGAAACCCAAGGAAGGGTCGCTATGAGTATAATTGACTCAATGGCAGTAACAATACCTACTATGCTATATTCTATAGCAGAAGCAATAACAAGATATGTGAGAATCATGTGATTCTTCTTCAGCTTGTCACTTGGGGGGGG
>NW_006923069.1:63727-64709 GCF_000298275.1 Orycteropus afer afer | reverse complement strand
TCATATTTTATACTGCCTTCTGACCTAAGGGGATGGTCATCCTACACTGTATCAGACAGTTTCAGGGGTTATTCATAAAGTTGCTCCATAATGTATCAAACAGTGTTTCTCTGCTATTCATAAGGTTTTCCCTGGCCAATTCTTTGAGAAGTGCATGGCCTCTTCCTTCAGTCTCTCAGTCTTTAAGCCATGTTGAAACCTGGACACCAGGTGCAACCCAGCTGGCATTAGAGACACTGGTGGTACAGCATCACCCCTCACAGCAACATGCAAGCCATCACAGTACAACAAACTGATGGACAAGTTTGTTTCCCTTAGCTGTTTGAAACCTCTCCACCCTCCCCTTACCTGGATCCTGCGGCTCTGTCTCATCCCCAGCTCTTGCCCCACTTCCTGTGTCTAGGTGCAAGAGAGATAATAAAATGTAAGGAGATTAAGAAAAATCTAATGATATGAGATATAAATATCAGCGATATCTCAGATTTTGTTGCTTACTCATATAATTTTGTATGTAAACTATCTCCTGGCACTAGAAAATAACTAGAAACTTAGTTATATCATGTTCCTTGAGTCATAATTTGTATATATTTCAAAGATTAAAAAGTTTCTGCAAAGTGGTGAATAATATGGATAGCCTTGGGTAAAGCAAAATGTTCAAGAGTTCTCTCATGAATTTTGTGCTCATAAAACTGCACTTATAATTGGAAAAATATAATCACAATACAATTTAATGATGTGTAAAATCTTGAGTTTTGCCATTATCTAAAACAATATGATTGAAGGAAGATGACATCCCTCTTATTCAGCAACATTACAGTACTAATCAAGTAATACAATCCAGTCCTGCAATGACTATGTTCCAAAACAAAAAACAAAAACAAAAAAACTCACTGCCATCCAGTCCTTTCCAACTCAAAGTGACCCCCATCAGGTTTCCAAGGAGGTAAATTTTTACGGAAGTAGATCACACCATCTTTCTTCT
>NW_006923069.1:57776-61976 GCF_000298275.1 Orycteropus afer afer | reverse complement strand
TCATATTTGAGGGACAATTTTGCTGGGTACATAATTCTTGGTTGAACTTTTTCTCTTTCAGTGTTTTATATATACTATTCCATTGTCTTCTCACCTGCATAGTTTCTGCTGAGAAATCCAAGCTTAGTCTTCTTGTTTGCCCCTTGTAGGTAACTTTTTGTTTTTCTCATGCTGCTCTCATGATTCTTTATCTTTGGTTTTGGCAAGTTTCATGATGATATGTCTGGGTGATTTTCTTTTGGGGTCTATCCTGTTTGGGGTTTGTTGGACTTTATGAATAGATATATGCTCATCTTTTATCAACAAATCTTCAACATTTTCTCTGTAGTTTTATTTGTCTCTTCCTGTTCTGGAATTCCACTTACACATAGGTTGTTCCTATTGATGGTATCCTACATGAACCTTAGGCTTTCTCCATTTTGCTTTGATATTTTTTCTGATTGATCCCTTTCCAAAGAAGTATTCATGTATTTGTCTTCAATCTCACTAACTCTGTCTTCCATCAATTCAATTCTGCTCCTTTGCCCATTCAATGTCTTATCTATTTCTGATATTTAGTATTATTCTTCTGGATTTCTGTTGTAAATTTTGTATCCTTTATAATTTTTCATTTATTTTGTCATTTTGTTCTTGCATTGTCTTTCAGAATTGTTCTAGGGTTTTCTCTGTGTTTTCCTTGATCTGTCTCTCAATTCATTGAAGATACCTAAATATAATTCTTTAGAATTCCTTATCAGAGAGTTCCAATGTTGTGTATTCTTCAGGGATGTGTTTTGGGTTTATATCCTGGTCCCTTGTTTCTCTTGCTTTATCTTGCTTCTTTGTGTGGACTGTGATTCTCTGTTGTCTCCAAGGCATTGTGACATTTTTGTGTTTATATTTAATTGGTGATTGTATGATGGATTGACTTGCCCACAATTTTTGGGTTTTTTTTTTATTTGTTTGTATGTTATTTATGCAAGCAGAGTACTATGCTCCTCTGTTCACTATTTGACAGCACTTACACACTCACCACCTGTCTCCTTTCCTGTTGTCATATGTCCCTGCTGACCTTGGCAAACAGAGCCTATTCTTAGGTCCCTGGAATCCAAATTAGAATGCTATCACTTTAAAATCCAAAGTGGTTGCCACTTGTAAAGATTCAAAATGGTTGTGCCTCGGTCACTTTAAATATCCAAAATGGCCACTGCTTATAAACATTGAAAATAGCTGCACCCTCAGTCACTATAAATATCCAAAATGGCTGTCAAGTGCAAATAATAAAAATGGCTGTGCCCTCCAGATAGCAGAAAGTCAACAGCTCAGGTTGTCTCCCTCCTTGCTGTTTCCTTTCTTAGTCATAGGCCACCAGTGCAGTCGTCCCTGCAGCCTTTGGTGACCAGGGCTGATCTTTAGGTCAATTCTCAGGTTCCAACATCACTTGGAAATATTCAGGCTGTTGGTCCCATCAGAGTAGCTGACAATGCACAGCTCTGACTGTCTCTGTACCCACTGTTTTCATTCAGGTTTTTCCACTATTTGGTGCTTAATCCGCTTCTGTATAGTTCCTTTCAAAGGTTAGGGCTCCAGGATTATCTTCTGTATCTCTGTCAATTGGTTTTTATTTTCTTTATTGAAGAGGGGCTGTGGTGCTTGTCTGCCTATTCCCCCATCTTACTAGAAGTCAATCTAAAATTCTTACATTCTCAACATTATACAAAATATAGAATCATTGTCTTTCTGTACTAGTTACAAAAGTCACTTCCAAGATAAAAGAAGATACAATTTTGATAATGAATGATGCATTAAAAGTACTCAGTAGAAAAATAAGTATAATATACCATGTTACATCAAGCTAAATTGACCCTGATTTAGTTTTTTAAAACTTTTTATTATTATTTAAATGAAAGTTTACAGAGCATGTCAATTTTAAAACACTAGCAGCAAACACTGTCCAAACTCCAAGATCACACTGTGATGCATAGAGTAAAAGTAATAGTGGGGAGCTGCAAAAGATAGACTTTCTCAAATTATAGCACTAGGCAAATACCAAGGGGAAGCAGGAAGGTAAAAACAATATATCATTTGAGGTATTTGACAGTTCTAATGTACTTTGTGGTATTGGTGAAGAATCCTGAAAATATCATGGATTGCCAGAAAAATGAAAAAAACAAAAAACAAAAAACTAGAAGTGCAGCCTAAAACTCATTAGAAGAGAGAATGGGTAGACTTTCTCTCACCTATTTTGATCATGTCATCAGAAGGAACCAGTCCTTGGGGAAGGATATCATGCTTGGTGAAATAGAGGGTTAGTGAAAAAAGGGAAATCGTCAGTGAGATGGATTTACACAGTGGCTGCAACAATGGGCTCAAGAGTAGTAGAGATTGTGAGGATGGCACAGGTCCCAGCAGTGTTTGTTATGTCATACTTAGGTCACTATGAGTTGGAATCAAATCAATACCAATGGGTTTCATCGGAAAGGGTGCCAATGAGTTGAAATCGACTTGATGGCAGCTAAGAAACAATAATAAGGGATATAATAGCAACAACAAACTCTGATCTAATCTTAACGTCTGGCTAGAATATTTATAAAAGTCTTCTCAGTAAAAGAAGCATTGGTGTTTTGGTAGAAGAATTCTCGCCTTCCATGCAGGAGACTAGGGTTTCACTCTCGACCAATAAGCCTTCTGCACAACCACCACTTGTATGTAATTTCAGACTTAATGTGTTTCTATAATGCTGAACAGTCTTCAGCAGAGCTACCAGGGCCTGCAGATTAGGATGAAAGGCCTGGTGATCTACTTCCAAAATTGAGCCAGTGAAAACTCAATGGAGCACAACAGTTCAGTCTACAATGTCAACTAATAATAACAAACCACAAAGAAGGAAATGTATGAAAGATATATAGTTCAGTATTTACTGTTCTATAAAACATTCTCAGCATTCAACGAGGATGTGAGATATACCAAAAGACAAAAATAATACCACTTAAAGATACAAAGCAATCTTCAGAGTTATGCATATATGATACAGCTACTGGAACAATCAGAGAATAAAATGAGATCATTTGAATACTGAAATTGAAATTGGTAATGTGTTTAAAGGTTTAATGGAAATGATAGACAACATTCAAGGTCCCATGGGCAATTTCAGCAGCCAGACAGAGTCAAGGAAGATAATTAAATATAAATAGTAAAAACAAAAAAATACAGTATAAGAAGACAACAATTTTACTTGATTTTGTTGTCAGAAGCTTAAATTCTATGTGTACAGAACAACTGGAAAAAGCTGAAATATTGAGGAAAACAGGAGGTCACAGAGTTAGAACCATTGACACTTCATACAAATGCCTTTCAAAGATTTGCTAACCCCTAAGTATATATGCACAAGGAGAGAATCCAAGTAACACAAAGCAAAACAAATTTGAGGAAGCTAAAGAGCTGCTCTAAAGACATGATAATAGCTGTTTGCTACCCCCTTTCCCTGGAAAAGCAAAGGTCTTGACTACCAAATTATACTAAATACCTCATCTTTAGTAATAAAGACCTTTTCCCAAAACTGGGGCTTTGCTTGAACAGTTTCTCTTAGAAAGATTAGCAGAAGGCTGGTCCCCATGAGCTGGAGGTTAAAGTTGTCCCAAATGTCTAACCTACTGTGCCACTCCATCATTTCAGATATTAACTACTACTCTTCCTCCCAGTAATCTCTCCCTGTGCTATGGTTCTGTATTTTGCTGTAATGCCTCACAAAACACACAGACACTGAAGGGATCATCTCACATAGTAGTGGTGGAGGCTGGCAGGCAGGCAAGTCCCAGGTCTGTGTGTGGGTCTAGAGGATCCTCCCAATTCTCGGGATTTGATTAACCTCGATCAGCAGAGCAGACAATGGCTGCTGTCCCAAATCCAGGGGTGAGATGAGGATGAGCCAAAACACAGAACCGGAGCAAGAGGAGGGTGAACCTTCCCAGGAGATTCATGGCTATAACCTCAAGGAAGGTAAGGGTGGTGATTTAAGTTATACCCTCCAGCAAGGTAGGACTCAAGATATATTCCACCTATGTTGCTCCAACAGAAATAACCAACAGAAATATTTCTAACAGAAATAAGCCAAGTGTATGGCTTTAACAATCAACAACTACTCAGTTGCTTGTGGTAGATTTCACCACAAAGCCAATTACCAGTTATTATAAGGAACAACTACTACCAACTGCCCAGCCA
>NW_006923069.1:54510-56366 GCF_000298275.1 Orycteropus afer afer | reverse complement strand
CAGGTTGTTCTGTTAGGTGCTATGGATTTGGTTCTGACTCATAGTGGCCCTATGAACAACAGAACTAAAAACTGCCCAGTTCTGCCCCAGCCTCATAATTTTTGCTATATGTGAACCCATTGTTGAAGCCACTGTGTCAATCTCATGTAGGGTCTTCCCCTTTTTCACTGACCCTCCACTTTATCAGTAATATATCAGTGTTTCACTGCTATTCATAAGGTTTTCACTGGCCAATTCTTTGAGAAGTGGATGGCCTCTTCCTTCTTCCAAGTCTGTCTTAACCTGGAAGCTCTCCTGAAACTTGTCCACCATGAATAACCCTATTGGCATTTTACAATGTGATGGTATAACCTCCACCCTCACAGCAACACATAAGCCACCACAGGAAAACAAACTGACAGAGTTTGTCTCCATTAGTTGTTCCTAACTCCTCTGCACTTGCCTACCTTGTGGGCCTTAAAATAGAGCCTTCCTCAAATGAAAAGCAGCCCCTGAGCCCCAGCCCACCTACCTCAGGTCCCAGACTTAATAACAAGCCACCCCCAAGGGAAAAGTAGGCTCCAAGCCCTCCTTTACCAAGTCTGATAGCCTTCTCCAGAGACTGATCCTTTCTGATAACATGACCAAAAGAGGAAAGATAAAGTCTGGCCATTTCCACTTCAGTTATTATGGCTGTTCTTCCTCCAGTAAAGAATTGTTCTTCTGGCAGTCCATAGTATATTCAGTATTCTTAGCCAAAGTCACAATTCAAAAGTGTCTGATCTTCTGTCATTTCTCTACATACATATGAGGCAATTGAAAAGGCCATGGCTTGGAGTTAGGAGCACCTTAGTCTTCAAAGTGACATCTTTGCTCTTTAACATGCTGAAGAGGTCTTTTGGAGCAGATTTGCCCAGTGTGATATGTCATCTGATTTATTGACTGCTGCTTTCATGGGTGTTGATTACAGATCCAAGTAAAATGAAATCCTTGACAACTTCAATCTTTTCTGCATTTATCATGATGTTACTTATTGGTGCAGTCGTGAGGATTTTCCTTCTCTTCATGTTG
Source organism: Orycteropus afer afer (assembly GCF_000298275.1). NCBI lineage: Eukaryota > Metazoa > Chordata > Mammalia > Tubulidentata > Orycteropodidae > Orycteropus > Orycteropus afer. The sequence continues at coordinate 55,316 of NW_006923069.1, read as the reverse complement.
ATTTGTAATCCATACTGAAGACTGTAATTTTTGATTTTCCTCCATCAGTGCTTCAAGTCTTCTTCACTTTCAGTGTGCAAGGTTGCATCATCAGCATGTTACAGGTTATTAATAAGTCTTCCTTCAATGCTCATTTCACATAGTCCACCTTATCTGATTTTTTTGCTCAGCAAACAGATTAAATAAGTATGGTGAAAGCATACAACCCTATTGCACATCTTTCCTGATTTTAAACCATGCAGTATCCCCTTGTTCTGTTCCAATGACTTCCCCCATCTATATACAGATTCCTTATGAGCACAGTAATGTTTCCTGAAATTCCCATTTTTCACAATATTATCCAGGGGCAAAGATGAGTACATTTCAAAGGACTATGAAAGAAATACTATTTGATCCTGGAATCCCATTACTAGGAATTATCATAAAGAGGTGAGAGTCAGGGCATAAATAGACATATGCACAGCCATATTCATTGCAACACAATTCACTACAGCAAAGAGATGGAAACAATCTCAATGCTCATCAATAAAATAATTCATAAACAAACTATGGCACTTTCACACAATGAAGTACTATGCAAGATTAAAGAATAAGAATACAAGAATCATCTCACAATGTGGATGAATTTGGAGGACATTATGCTGAGTGAAATAAGTCAACCACAGAAGGATAAATGTTGTATGAGTCCATTATTGTAAAAAGTTAAGAAATGTTTATGTAGGAAAATAAATTCACTTTGTTAGTTACAAGGATAGGAGGGAATGAGAGGGAAAAGTTGGATTAGTTGGAGGTCACATGTTGATTTG
>NW_006923069.1:50662-52155 GCF_000298275.1 Orycteropus afer afer | reverse complement strand
GTAATACATCATTTGATTTCTTGACTGCTGCTTCCATAGGCATTGATTGTAGATCTAAGTAAAATGAAATCCTTGACAACTTCAATGTTTTCTCCTCTTATGATATTGCTTATTGACTCAGTTGTAAATATTATTGCTTTCTTTATGTTGACAGTCCATAATGAAGGTTGTAGTCTTTGATATTCATCAAAGGCTTGAAGTCCTCTCTTCACATTCAGCAAGCAAGGTTGTGGCATATTGCAGGTTGTTAATGAGTCTTTCTACAATCCTGATCCCACTTTTTTTTTCTTTTTTTCCCCCCATCTGGTCCATCTTTGATTATTTACACTGCATTCAGAGTGAATAAGAATGGTGAAAGGTTATAACCCTGATGGGCTCTGCAAAAAGGATTCATTCCCTCCTCCTCTTTTTTTGTGGTTATTTACTTCATATTTTTACTTGTTTAATTATACACTATTGTGGTAGATTGTATCAATCTTCCTTGAGAGCTAAGATCATGTGTCTTATTTAGTATCATGTTTCCAGCACATAGCTCAATGTCTGGCACCAGTAGGTGCTCATCATGCCTCCCTCTTATGGACTCGAACTTCAAAACTCTTTAAAAGCAATGGAGTTGCTTCTCCCTTATGAGACAATATGTTTTCCCTCCAAGTCAGCACCATCTTCCCCTGCTGCACACTATGCACATATGTAATGTTAAGTTGTGGCATAACCTGGCTGCTAGAAAAATGCTCAACTTCCTAAGAAAGGCAATGAGCTTTAACTCAAAGGACTTTGTTAGCATGTACAGGAGAATGTAAGCTACCAGAGAACAAGCAAGTAAGATCTAATGCACCATAATTTATTTAGGATAAATTTATAAATATGTAATTTTAATACTTCTGTAAGGGACCTTCTAGAATGGTCTAGAAGCTGGAAAATGGAATGATCACTTCTAAGCAAAGTTCAAAGTCAAAATGCCAAAATCTCCTTGGGAGAAAGTAGAGGATATGATTCAAACAAAGGCTTAGGGAAATACAAATACTTGAATGGTTATACAGAAAGTACATGAGTTAAGGATGTCCAACTGATGGACAACTCATACTTGCCCTTTAATGCTAAGTAAATATGTCCTCACTTGAAAGGACTGAACCAACCCCTACTCAACCCTTACTTGAAGCAAATTCTTCATCACAATCTCCTTCCCTTGCTACACATAGAGCTTTTGAAGCACTGAAAAGATTTAGAGACTTTTTTTTTTGCACTAAAGTAAGGCTAAATAAGAACAATATGCACCTGTTCCAACCTACTTAGAAATTCGACTTAAAGACAAGACTTAGAAATGATCTTGTTCATAACCCAGGGACTTCAGAAAATTCACCAGATGGTTATATTCCACAAGAAAGCAAGGAGGATACTTTTGCTAAGGCCATAAGAATCTTGCTGTGAGAGGAGCCCCAGCATCATTAAAATGTTTAGTATTTGTTTTCCTCAGTAAGCCAGGGCTAATGAAA
>NW_006923069.1:42336-50067 GCF_000298275.1 Orycteropus afer afer | reverse complement strand
GTTTCTAGACATGGAAATCTGACCAAAGAGGAGACCAGATCACAACAAGGAAAGTTGTTATAACAATATGGAAAATATGCATGTAAGTGATTTCTCCAGCCCTTCCCGAAAAATGGTCATTTGCTTGAATAGCCACACTGGAAAAGAGACAATATCCAAACATTTAGTTTACTAATTTAGTCAACTGTTTTTCAGATTATCAGAATTGATAATAATATCTGAAGACCTGAAGCATCTTCATGGCCTCTTGTTAGACTAGACACTCGTCCAAAAAACTCCAAACTCACTGCTGTTGAGTTGGATCTGAGTCTAAGTGACCCCTTCTTGGGTTTCTGAGGCAGTATCACTACAGAAGTAGATTGCCCACTCTTCCTTCTGAGGAGTGGCTGGTGGGTTTGAACTGCCAGCCTTCTGCTTAGCAGTCAAACACCTTAGGCACTATGTCACTAGAGCTCCTAAACACTCTTGGGAATAGGTATTAAGATTATTTTGGGGGATGGCTTAACTAACAATGGATCCTGACACCCATCTGGTAGCCATTTCTGAGGTTCAAATATGTAAAATTCAGATTTACGTGCATATTCAAGAAAACCCACTGCCATCAAGTCAATTCTGACTCATAGTAATCCCTGTTAGGTTTCTAAGGTAGTAAATATTTATAGAAATAGATTTCCCTGTGTTTCTTCCATGGAGTGGCTCATGGGTTTCAACTGTCAACCTTCTGGTTAGCATTCAAATGTCTTAGGTACTGTGCCAACCAAGCTCCTTGACATACATATTAGTTGTAATCCACACATCAAGCTCTTACTTAGCCTGAGTGATAATCAGAGAGAATAATGCCAAGTGGAAATTTTGAAACTACTTCTCCCTAAAAAAAATAAATAAATAAATAAACTGATATAATCAATCAAAAATTCAAAAGTTATTTTGCATCTTGGAGTGGGTTAAATGGCAGACATTAGGGTCATCTTTAAGGATCTAAAGAATATCAAAGTGATGGAGCATACACCATATCTCCATTTAATTTACCATCTGTCCCCTTCAGATACCAGATCGATCCGGAGAATGACATGTTGTTGTTGTTATGTGCCGTCGAGTCGAACCCGACTCATAGAAACCCCTCCTTGGGTTTCCAAGGCAGTATCACTACAGAAGTAGATTGCCCAACCTTCCTTTCGAGGAGCGGCTGCTGGGTTTGAACTCCCAGCCTTCTGGTTAGTCAAGTCAAGTGCCTTAGGCACTATGCTACCAGAGCATAGACAATCCCAAATTCTATCAAGTTGTAGCCTAATTACAGCTGCTCTAGCAGATGTTATATTTTTTCCTAGAACAAACTACCAGAAAAGTGATCTGGAACAGCATTCACACAGATTTCATAAAAACATACATTTACAATCACATCTCAAGGCGACTGGATATATCCCAACATCACATTGATTGATGCTTTTGAAGATTGATTAAGAAGAAATAATGAATATTCATACTTGAACTTTATTTATGTAGGTGGTATTGCACAAGGTAAAGATTTTACACAGAAAAATATCTTTGTCAGAATTGCACTTTAAATTGATTACCCTGGTGGACACATGGAAAATATGTTTTACCAGGGCACAACTTAAGGCAAGATAATTGATCAAAAAGAGAAATGCCCTGAGTGAGAGGTAATGAATGCTGTGCCAATCACAGTCTCAAGGGAGGGTCACGGGACACTCAACTGAAATAGAGAGGAAACATTCCTCCTCAAATGAAAGGAAGACAGTTTAGTGAAGAAATAATTAGAAAATATGTAGATAAGGTTATAGAAACCTATAGGGGTTACTGAGGCATTCAGTGACTTTTAGAAATGAGAATCCATTACCATATTTGCCCAGTGGACAAGAACTACAAAGAGTGTTACTGGGCATCGGATGAGAGTGAGATCTGTGGAAGAGGTTACCAGAGAAGAGCTTTTGTCTTAGAGGCAAAACCACTGTCAGAATGATGTGAAGGAAGGGAGAGAAAAATATTTTCATTTTCACTCTCTAATTCCTAGTAAGGACCTCTGGCAGCATAGTGTGTAAGGCACATGATTGTTAACCAGAAAGCTGGTGGTTCAAACCCACCAGACACTCCTCAGAAGGAAGGTTGGACAATCTTCTTCTGCTGTGATACAGCCTTGGAAACCCAAGGAGAGTTCGCAATGAGTCGGATTTGACTTGATGGCAGTGCATTTTAATTTCTAGTAGAATAAACACTGTAGTGATTATATAAAAGGAAAAATGTTCTTTCTTTTTTCTATGTTTACCTTTTCCTCTCCAACGTGTTATATTTAGAAAGGGTCAGCTGAGAAAATGCCAGATGGTAAAATACAACAAATACACATCTTCAGAGCCTTATGGAACACCGCTTAACACAGAAGATGTAGAAACAGCATAAAAGAGGCCTGTATTAATGTCTGTGCTGCCCAGAGATAGGAAGAGGCCCTAGCAGATCCCCGCCAATGGTAATAAATATGTGATATGATTTACAGTGGGACTGGGCAGAGGAACTGGTCTCTATTCCCATATGCTGATGGATAAAAGCATGCCAATTCACACTATTTTACATTAATTAGTCTTTTTAAAATGTTGTTGTTTTGAGTATTTTCAATCAGGTATGATGACAGTTTGTCATTGAAGAAAAACAAAAACAAAACTCACTGCCTTAGAGTAGGAATTGACTCATAGTGACCCCTCCTTGGGTTTCCAATGCTGTATCACTAAGGAAGTAGATTGCCCAATCTTCCTTCTGAGGAGTGGCTAGTAGGTTTGAACTGCCAGCCTTTTGGTTAGCAGTCAAATGCCTTAGAATAAATGTTGTTTGATATCATCACATGACACAGTAATAGCATTTTTTAATTGGGTGACTACTGTGTAAAAGGTTCTGTAATGAGTTATTTTATTCTTGATCTGATACAATCTTCACTACATTTGAGGTGTGTTTTATTAACTTTAGTTGTCTCAGGTAAGAAGACTAAGGCCAAGAGAAGGTAAATAATCCAAAGTCATATAAAAATAAAAGAACAAGCCAAGATTGAAAACTCAAAGTGTCTGATTCAGAATATTTATTTTTAGTCATTAAGTAATTATGGTATTATGGCAAGATTATTCAATGTAACTAGAAAAATAAAGATTTTCCTTAAAAATAATTATGCAAGATGATATCACTAAACAACAGTTTTTGAACAGAAATAAAATGATTGGGGTATAACATTGATAATAATAAAAAGTACAGAAACTGACATTTCTAGAATTAATCAGTGAAAATTAAGAGCTCAGATGTATTTATCTGGACCTTTAAGAATAAGTAAATTGCATAAGAATCTTCAAAGACAGAATAGATATCATATGGGGCAACTCTTTTAATAAATTTTTTGAAAACTGATTTCTACTGTGACACAATTTCACATCTGTAATTCATATTTTATAATACTAATGTATCTCCTTGTTTTCTTACAAAATTATTTATTTATCCTTAGTGAACAAGAAGCAGAAGCTCTGGTGGTACTGTAGTTAAGGTATCAGGCAGCTAACCCAGAGGTTGGCAGTTCAAAACCATGAGCCAATCCACAGGAGAAAGACAAAGCATTCTGCTTCCATAAAGATTTATAGCCTTGGAAACCCTATGGAGCTTGCTATGCATCAGAATCTACTCCATCTCAGTGGGTTTGGGTTTGGGTTGGTGGAGAAGGAAACATCTATAATGCTTATAAACTGAGATTTTTTAAATTAGAAATAAAGGAACAAAGTCCTCTCTCTGTTCCTAGCTATGGTTATTTTATGGTGACCACTATGAAAGGGACAATTATGCAAGGTTTTGCTGTATGAGGTAAATTATAAGTTATAGAGTTTAGTAATAGAAGATTTGATTCTGATATTTCTATGAGTAAGAATGTTTTCAAAGTTGCATTTACTTTTCTACGTCTCTCCCTTTAGAACAACCTGACAGCTGATTTGTGAGTTTGTGCCACAGTTGGATGGTGTGCACCCATCTAAGAAATGACAAACATAGAGACCACTTGGAACAGATGGAAGGCACCCATGGATGGTTTCATCTATTTAGGGGATGAGTAAATAATGAGGAGTTTGGGTTCTGATACTGAAATAGCTGCCTACTAACATCACTGCAGAAGTCATTGATAACAGCTGCTATCTGTTTGCCTTATTCTGAAGACTCTTTATTTTAAATTTTGAAAATAAATCCCAGAAATAACTTTTTTTTGTTTTTCTTCTTTTCTTTTATTTTTGTAATTTTACTTACAGAGTTTCTCATACTGAAGAGGAAGAATGTCAGGTTACAGTCGGAAGACAGGCCTGGCAATATGCTTCTGAAAGATCACAGCCTTGAAAACCTTAGGGGGCAGTCTCTGCACACATGGGGGTGCCATGAGTTGCAATCAACTTGACAGCAATAACCACAATAAAGGGAATACATTGGAAATGAGGAAAGTGGGGTTATTAATAAATTAAAATCCAGTTTTAACTGTCATAATTTCATGAGTTTTCCATTTAAAGTTCTTATAAAGAATCATTTTCTTTATTGTAAAACAGTCAGTGTTTACCATATGGATACCTTTCTGATCCTTACTCTAAATTTCAAGAGGTCAAGGTTATGTAGTTTGGGATCTCTCTGTTTCCCACCATTCCCTTCTCTCTTCCCAAAAAATTTCAAGTATTTTCTGTAAAATAAGAAAACAATTACTTTGTAAGACATCCTCTATCCTTGATTGATATTTTACATTTTTTATCCCATGATTAAATCTAGGTCTTCTTTTTTCATTTGCTTTTGTTATTGTTTGCCTTGGAGTTTGATTTTAAGCCTGACTTTTTTCGTTTAAGAAAAAAAAAAACAATAGTATTTTGAAAATTCAATATATGATTTTAAGGGTACTTTCATTTCTTGAATTATTGCTCTTATGAGACATATCTATACTAATACTTCACACTCATGTTGACCATACATAAAACTAATGTAGAAAATGCTTGTAATCTAATTCTCTTTCAAATTTGTAATTACATTCAAATCAAATTAAACTCATTGCCATTGAGTCTCTTCTGAGCCATAGAGATCCTATGGGATGGGTAGAACTTCCTCATAGAGCTTTTAAGGCTGTAATCTTTACAGGATGAGACTGCCACATCTCTCTCCTGTGGAACAGCTGGTGGGTCCAAGCCACCAAATTTTCTGTTAGCAGCCAAGCCCCAACACATTTTATTAGAACACTCATAAATTTTAGCTGTTTTCAATAGTTCTGCTGCTTTCATCTTTACTATCCCTATTAATAGTGTGTAAAACTAAATAGGACACTAATTAAATTAATGGAGGTGCTAAATTGAGAATAACAACTAACAGAAGACAGAGTAGTAAATCAAAAGTATAATAATGTCTTAGAAATATGAGAAGGAAAAAGTTAATAATAAATATTTGATAGAGAAAATGTGAATTCTTAAATTGATAGTGTGACTGGGCTTTTACCTAGCTGAGAGCTTCAATTAGAAAAGAGAAATTTTGATTTTCAGTACATAATAGCTTATCTGCATAAGACCATGTGTAGCAAATCATAGCTTTCTTTCACTAAATTAATTGTTTTCTTTTAGGTTTAATTTAAGTGATTATTTCATTTAAGGTATAACTGCATCTATCTATTTGGGACAATGTGTAAGATCTTTAAGACAGCATCTGCAGTCTATTGCTTTTGAAATTAGCCTGTCTTGTGTTAATACTCCAAAACAACTACAAAAAAGAAAATATCAACGTCACTGATGACAAGTCCATTCTGAATCATAGTGATCCCACTGGGTTTCTAAGGTTGTAAATCTTTATATCTTTATGGATGCAGACTCCCTTACCTTTTTTCTGCCTAGTCGCTTGTGGGTTTGAACCACTGACCTGTTTTTGGTTAGCAGCTGAATATCTTAATTACTATACCACCAGAGCTCCTTGTGTTAACATTAATCATTTATAATTTTTCTTTCAACTTCTGTATCACAGCTAATTAAAAGAAATACCATAGAAACTCATATTTTATGTGTCAATATTTTCATAATAATAATCTCAAAGCAAAAATCACCAGACTTTATCTCCCCTGCTTTGGTCATGTTGTCTATCAGAAAGGACAAGTCCCTGGAGAAGAACATAATGCTTGATGAAATAGAGGGTCAGTGAAAAAGGTGAAGACCCTGAGTGAGATGGTTTGATACAGTGGCTGCAACAATGGGCTCAAGCATAGCAGGAGTTGTGAAGATGGCACATAACTAGAAAGCATTTCATTTTGTTGTACAGAGGGTTGCTATGGCTCAGAGCTGGCTCTACTGGCATCTAACAACAGCAACAATCTCAATCAGAAGGATTAACAGATACTTAAATGAGCAATGGGAGCTCTGGTGGCATAGTGCCTAAGACATTTGACTGCTAACCAGAGGCTAGTGGTTCAAACCCACCAGCCACTCCTCAAAAGGAAGATTGGGCAATCTACTTCCTTAGAGATAACTGCCTTGGAAACCCAAGGAGAGATCTCTATGAGTCAAATAGACTAGACCGCAGTGAGTTTAAATGAGCAACGTGCTCATCTAGGGTTATAGGCATGGTAAAATGAGTAATAATATAAACATAGTAAGTATTGATATATTAAGCAATTGTAATGTGATGGAAAATTAAAGTGTACAGCACAGAAATAACAGGTATATTAAATACAGGTAATTAAGACTCAGTCTTTATTTAAATATTGTTGTTGTTGTTATGTGCCGTCGAGTCAGCCCTGACTCATAGCGACCCCTCTTTGGGTTTCTGAGACAGTATCACTGTGGAAGTAGATTGCCCCATCTTCCTTCCGAGTAGTGACTGGTGGGTTTGAACCGCCAGCTTTCTGGTTAGCAGTCAAGTGCCTTATGCACTATGCTACCAGAGCTCCCTGTAACCCTATTGGACAGAATAAAACTGCCTCATAGGGTTTCCAAGGCTGTAAATCTCTGTGGAAACATACTGCATCATTTTTCTTTAGGAGAGCAGATAGGTAACTGTCAACCTTCTGGTTAACAACCGATTGCTTAACCACCACAGATTCTCTTACAACTTAAGAACATGATTTTTAAAACCAATAAAATTGAAAGCTGAAAGAGCTAATCATGGAATAATAAAATATTACATAAGTAAATAATTTTTGATTTCTTGGCTAAAAAAAAAAAAAATAGCAGCAGTTATGATTTGTCATAGTTGGTCAGTAGAAGTGGAGCTAGAACTAAGTATCTTGACTCATGCTCTATGTTATTGACACTGCACCCGGTGGACAGTGTACTGCAGTTTGGGGGGACATTTTTTTCTTATACTGAGATATTAATAATATTTTACTAAAATGTATTGATCTTTAACACACTGGAACTGAGCTCAATTAATCAGATATGAAAATATCAACTTACAAATTGCATGAAGGATTAGTCAAGTGTTGGGGAACTACAAGAAGGAGCTCATTTTAAAGGGTCTGCAACTGGGCTTTACAGATAGATAACATACTGTAAAAATGTACAATGATGGTAGTTTCACTTCTTAAATTCTATGGATATTCAAGGTGAAGTATCCAATAGTATTTCAGAACAGAAAAAAAATTTCTGAAACAGAATCTCTTCATACATTGAAAGAGACCAATCCTGAAATTACCTGATCCTTATTCTAAGCTATTAGCTAAATGTTTGGGTTAATGAAATATTTAAACCTACA
>NW_006923069.1:40271-41711 GCF_000298275.1 Orycteropus afer afer | reverse complement strand
ACCTTCAATGATATGGATTGACACAGTGGCTCCAACAATGGGTTCAGACAATTGTGAGGATCACACAGGACCAGAGAGAGTTTCATTCTGTTGTATATAAGGTTTCTATGAGTCAAAATCAACCAGAAAACAGCTGACAACAACAAAGTAGGAAATACTATTAATTTATTTCCTTATAAACATGAGAAATTTGATATTGAAAATGGATTTTCCATTTGTCCAGATTTTTTTTTATAGTTAAATATCATTAATATTATTATAATAGCTTCATAAAGCAGATCAAGACTGGGTTTATTACCATCAACATAATTATTTCAAAGACACTTCATTTAGTGCCTTTTCCACTGTGGGGGTTCTTTTATTACTAAGGCAGTGTGTTAAAGGTTTTTTCCTAATTTATTCCACATTTTATTTTCAACATGAAGTGCTAAACCTATTGAACCATAGACCTTGGTAAATTGATCTCTTCTCTTGTGGTATTTACTGCTCCGGTAAATTAGGTGTACATAATAACCAGCTGTCGACCTCCAGATGCAATAGTCAAGCTGCATAAATTCCCATCTTTTCAAATACTTGTATTTCAATGCCTTTCGCTAAGAACTTGGTCAACTGCTGTAAATAATTACATACTGTGAAAAGCAATTTCATACCATCTTTGTTTTCATTTATTTAAAAATAAGGCACACCATATTTTCAGGCAAATAATATGCATGTTATGCATTTTTTGGCCAACTATGCTCTCTCCTCCAGGTATTTTTGTGAACAAACTAGTCTAATTTTTTAGAAGCAACAAGTAAAAAAAACTCCATAGCATGCTTAAGAAAATAACTGGGTGTGAGGATATAACCCAACAAAATGAGAGTGGTATTTGCATGAAACTACAATAATTGTGATATTAAAACCACAGCCATAGTAGCAACACTCACTTTTTTGAAAAAGAGGATGTTTCATCTTTTCAAGCAGGAGTTCAAACTGAAAATTATCCCCACTAAAATTATCTAACAAGTGAATACCAACTTCTCTTAATAAAATTATCTCTATCCTAGAGATAGCAAAGTTCATCGATTGAGTCTCAGTACTGTGTATGTTTTTATTTTAACTTTGTTGCTGTTGTTTTTAAGTGTCATCGAATCCATTCTGACTCATAGCAATCCTATGTACAACAGAATGAAGCACTGCCAAGTCCTGTGCCGTTCTCATAATCATTGATATTTTTGAGAATATTTTTGCAGCTACTATGCCAGACCATCTCATTGAGGGTCTTCCTCTTATTCACTGAACCTCTACTTTACTATATATGATGTCTTTCTTCAGAGTCTGGTCCCTCCTCATAGCATGTTCAAATTACATGAAACAAAATCTTGCCACCCTCTCTTCTAAGGAGAATTCTGGCTGTACTTCTTCCAAGACAGACCTGTTCATTCTTCTGGCAGTCGACTG
>NW_006923069.1:38308-39606 GCF_000298275.1 Orycteropus afer afer | reverse complement strand
GTATCACTATGGAAGTAGATTGCCCAACCTTCCTTTGGAGGAGTGGTTGGTGGGTTTGAACCATCAGCCTTCTGGTTAGAAGTCAAGTGCCTTAGGCACTACACTACCAGTTGTTGTTGTTGTTGTTATGTGCTCTTGAGTCGGACCCGACTCATAGCAACCCCTCCTTGGGTTTCTGAGTCAGTATCAATATGGAAGTAGATTGCCCCATCTTCCTTCCTAGGAGTGGCTCCTTATAGATAATACGATAACTTAAAAAAAAAAAAAAAAAGTTGAAAAGGTGAATCACTGAATAGTGTTGATTGGAATAATGGAGAATAAAAATCACTATGACAAGCAAACTCAACTACCAGGGATAGAAAATTTTCTTAAATTAATATTTCCTTATGTTATGAAATAACCTTAGAAAACAAAACTATGCTTACTACACAGAGTGGCACACACAAAGAACAAAATAGCAGAATACAAACAGTTTGGGTGATGCAAAAGTTGTCAGATATATTCATTTTAAAAGATGAGTACCATTTAATCAGGTCTCCAGCTCAGTTGAGGAAGAACCTATGTGGGCAAAACTTGAAAGACAAAGATTCACAGAGAGGATATAAGTAATTATTGAAGATGCCCAAACCTGCCATTTTAGAATTGTATATTAATTTGAAAATCTGATTATATTACAGTTATAAATGGATTAGTCAATAAATAGAAAAAGCTGACTGAGACAGACATGGGCCATTTGGTCTTTTCTCAGTCAGAATGATAAATGAAGCCCAAAACTCTATTGACAATTTCTTGGAAGATGTTTTATGATAGACACAAAAGACATGATGAGACATACAATTTTAAGTAGATATACTTGCTGATTGTGGAAATATTTTTAAAGAGGTATTACTTTTAAAAATATAGATGTTTTAAACTATCAAACTTACTTTTAGCAGAGCAGTTATTATCTTAATAAGAGTAGTGTCTTATAAGTAGTGATTTCTAAATGCAGGCATTTTGCAAAATTCCTAATATCAATTTCACAAGAATAAAAATGAATTTAAAAATTATGAAAAAATATTACTATGTAGTTAAAACTACTCATGAAAGACTAGAGATGACACTGTACATTCATTTTGAAAGGCAGAATTCAATTTCCACCACAGCTTAATTTCTCCTGCATATATAAAGCATCACTGACTCCATCTTGTAGTATAAAGAAGAAATCTGACACTATGAACCAATACAACGCTAGACGTGGAGGAATTTCCAATCACAGATGAAAATTAAAAAAAAAAAAGTACTAGGAGGAAATTTTA
>NW_006923069.1:35256-37483 GCF_000298275.1 Orycteropus afer afer | reverse complement strand
CATATCTCTTATATGCTCATATTCTATTAAGTACTATCAAGATCTTGGTTAAATTGAAAAGAACGAGAAATGTTTATCCCGCCTCAAAACTTTCTCCCCAGGTGGAACTGTCTTAGTTTCTAAATGCAGCTTTACTTAATCTAACACAGAAGCTAGAAATCCAGATTGGAGTGTTATCTATGTTGATTCCTTCTCATTCTTTGAGAAAAACTGCTCCATGTCTCTCTCCTGACTTCTAGTATTTGCTGATTTGTTGATTCATCTGCCTCCATTATCACATCACAGTCTTCCTCCTCTACTACAAGATGGAGTCAGTGATGCTTTATATATGCAGGAGAAATTAAGCTGTGGTGGAAATTGAATTCTGCATTTCAAAATTAATGTACAGTGTCATCTCTAGTCTTTCATGAGTAATTTTAACTACATAGTAATATTTTTTCATAATTTTTCATAATTTTTAAATTCACCACAGTCTATCTCTGTTTCTGTGTTCCCCTTTATCAGAAAGGATTAGGTTTGGGAGCCAATTTACTGTAGTATGGCTTTATTAAAATAACAGAAGTAAATCTATTTCCAAACAGGGTCACAGTCACAGATACAAGGGTTAGGACTTCAAAAATCTTTTAAGGGGACATAACTAAATCCATAACAAACTCCAAACTCAAGTGTTGTTTTTATTTATTTATTTTTATTGTGATTTGGGTGAAATTCACAGAGAAAATTCACTTTCCATACAGCAGCTCACATACACTTTGTCTCATGACATTGATTTCAATTTCCCACAATGCAATAGCTCCCCCTCCCACTTCCTCACAATAGTTACTTCTTCCCTGTGTCCTTCCCTGTATGCACTCCTGCCCTCTGAGCTGTCTCCCTCTGAATACACTCCCTTCTATTCTCCCATGATTGTTCTCTCCAAGGAGTGTATCTACAATTTAATGGATTTTGGCCCTTTGCCGAAGATAAGCTGACCACAGGACGATGGATCTATTTCTGTGTTTTCAATTTCATTCCATTGGTTTATGTGTCTATCATTGTACCCATACCAGGCAGTTTTGACTACTGTGGTTGTATAGTAGGTTTTGAGATCCAGCAGTGTGAGACCTACTACTTTGTTCTTCCTCTTCAACAGTGCTTTCCTTATCTAAGGTCTCTTTCCTTTCCATATAAAGTTAGTGATTGGTTTTCCATATCTTTAAAGAATATAAATGGGATCTGGATTGGGATTGCCTTGAATGTATAGATTGCTTTGAGTAGAATTTACATTTTCACAATGTTCAATCTTCCTAGCCATTAGCATGGTATGTTCTTCCATTTATGTAGATGTCCTATGGTTTCCTGAAGTAGTGTTTTGTAGTTTTCTTTGTATAGGTCTTTTGTGTCCCTGGTAAGATTTATTCCCAAGTATTTTCTTTTTTTGGTAGCTATTGTAAATGATATTGATTTCCTAATTTCTTTTTCAGTAGTCTTTGCTAGTGTAGAGGAATCCAACTGATTTTTGGATGTTGATCTTGTATCCTGACATGATAATACATTTCTCAATTAATTACAGTAGATTTTTCACTGAGATTCTTGGGTTTTCTTGGTATAGGATCATATCTTCAGAAAATAGGGATAGTTTGATTTCTTCCTTACCGATTTAGATGTTTTTGATTTCTGTTTCTTGCCTTATTGCCTTGGCTAGGATTTCCAGTAAATTGTTGAATGGAAGTGGTGTTAGAGGGCATCTGTGTCTGCTTCCTGTTCATTAGGGGAATGGTTTCAGTTTCTCTCCATTAAGAATAATGTTGGCTGTTGGTTTTGCATACATGTCCTTTATTATGTTGAAGAGTTTCCCTTCTATGCTGATTTTGCTGAGAGTTTTTATCAGGTATGGGTGTTGGATTTTATCAGATGCCTTTGCTGCATGATTTATATGATCATTTATAGGATCATTGTTTTATTTATGTGGTGGATGATGTTGATAGATTTTCTCATGTTGAACTATCTTTGCATACCTAATATGATCCCCACTTGGTCACAATGAATTATTTCCTTGATATAATGTTAGAATCTGTGGTAGTTCAGTTTGTTTGTCAACTTGGCTGGGCCTGGTTGAGTGGCTGGGCAGCTGGTGGTAGTTATTCCCAATGATGAAACTGGCAATCAACTCCATGGTGGGATCTACCACAAGCAACTGAGTAGCTGCCTTTGGGTATGTGGTCTGCTTCCCATATATAAGCAGCAG
>NW_006923069.1:27303-29133 GCF_000298275.1 Orycteropus afer afer | reverse complement strand
GGGACAGGCACCCAGGTACTGACAAAGCACACAGAGTGGGATAGAATTCCTGCCATACCAGAAGGTGGCTGGGGGTGAGGGATAGCTTCACCTTCATTCACCAAGTGGTTTGGGGTGTAAGAGTAATAAGGGGAATATTGCACCTTTCCAGTCATTCATGTCCTGAATGTCCTTCTGATTCAGCAAGTGAAGTCTACTCTTAAGTCCCTGGAATCTGTGAGAATGTTGTCTCTTTAAATATCTAAAATGGTCAAACTGCTTGTAAACATTCTAAATGGCTATGCCTTCTGGACAGGCAAAAGACCACAGCTCAGTCCACCTCCTTTTTGGCCACTTTCCCTTTTATTCACCAGCCACCAGTGCAGTCTTCCTTGTAGGCCCTGGGTATCAGGGCTGATTTTTAGGTTAATTCTTAGGTTTTAACACCATTTGGCAATATCCAAGCTGTCTGTGTTGTCAGGATCTCTGACTTACCACAACTCTGCATGTCTCCTTTTTCGAGGTTTTCATGCATGTTATTCTACTAATTGGAGATTAGTTCACTTCAATCACCTTCCCTTCAAAGGGAGTATCTTCTGGATTATCTTCTGTATCTGTGTTAATTTAATTGATCCCCTTTTCTTTGTTGAAGAGGGTCTGTGCAGTCTATTTGTCTTTCTGCCATCTTACTGGGACTTCCCAAAATGTTACTTTTAAAATACTATTACAACATTTAAGGAGCTCTGGTAGTGTATTGGACAAGGCATTTTGGTGCTAAGTAGAAGGTCAGTGGTTCAAACCCACAAGCAGCTCTGTGGAAGGAAGATGGGGCAGTCTACTTCTGTAAAGATTTACAGCTTCAGAAAATCATTTGGGTTGCTATGAGTCAGAATTGAATAAATGGCAGTGATTTTTTGTTTGCTCGTTTACTATGACATTTTAAAAAGTATGCAAATCTGTATGTCTTACTCTAAGCTCCTCATATGTAAGCACATATTGTACAAATCAATATTTTTTGTTTTCTATTATTAATTGTATATTTTGAATTATTAAATAAACACTAAAAGTTGGATATTTCCAACATATCTAAAATAAATTAATGCTGATTGAAGTGATACAAATGAAAAGCTTCCTTTATTCATTACACAAGTCTCATTGAATGTAACAGCTCTAGGTCAAAAATCAATAAACCCTTTGGAAAAGAAAATTAGAAGGAATTAAAAAAAAAAAAAAGAAAGAAACAGTGGTCCAACATTGCACTACCAGCTTTGTTAAAACACTATCATTTTAAAATTGTTGTTGTTGTTGTTATGTGTCGTGGAGTAGGACCCGACTCATAGCAACCCTTCCTTGGGTTGCTGAGGCAGTATCACTAGGGAAGTAGATTGCCCAACCTTCCTTCCGAGGAGTGGCTGGTAGGTTTGAACTGCCAGTCTTCTGGTTAGCAGTCATGTGCCTTAGGCACTATGCTATCAGAGCTCATAAGTTTTTAAAAATTATGCATTCATAACATGTACGACCTCAGTTATGTTAATGACTTTGACAAATATGTTTTTACATCATATTTCATTACCTTACAGAACCAGACAGCCAAATCTACCACTCGTTGAGTGAGTAGTGGGTTTGAACTGCTGATCTTTTGGTTAACAGCCAAGCAGTTTAAGCACTGCACTACCAGAGCTCCTATCACAAGCTAGAGTAGTTTAAATATTCAAAATTGTCTGTAATTAGATAAGTATATATGTTATTAGATTTCTTTATTCCCTAGTCCTTAAAACATATACTATTATTGGAAAATTTAAAAAAAGAAAAAGATTTATGTTGTTGTTGCTGTTAGGTGCTGCAAAAACG
>NW_006923069.1:24507-25755 GCF_000298275.1 Orycteropus afer afer | reverse complement strand
TGACATCACTATCTTTTTTGTATAATCTGAGTTCTCAGATTATTTACTCAGTACAGATTGAATAAAATGGTGAAAGGATAGAACCGTGATGCATACCGTGATGCATACCTCTCCTGAGTTTAAACCAAGTGATAGTCCCTTGAACTGTTTGAATGACTGACTCTTGGTCTGTGTAAAGGTTCCTCATGAGTACAATTAAGTATTGTGGAAAACCCATTCTTCCCAATGTTTTTCATAAATTGCTATGATCCACAGAGTCAAAAGCCTTTACATAGTCAATAAAAGACAAGTAAACACCTTTCGGGTATTCCTTACTTTCTGCCAAGATCTATCTTACATCAGCAATCATATTCTTTGTTCCACATCATTTTCTAAGTCCAGCTTGAATTCCTTCAATTCACAGTCAATGTATTGCAGTAACCATTTGTGAATTATCTTCAGCAGGATATTACTTGCATGTGATGTTAATGATATTGTTTGATAATTCCCACATACTATTGGATCATGTTTCATTATAATGTGCCCAAATATGGATATCTTCCAGTTGGTTAGACAGGTAACTGTTTTCCAAATTTCTTGACATACACAAGTGAGCACCACTAGCACTGTACCCATTTGCTGAAATATTTTTATTTCAATTCCTGGTGCCTTATTTTTTGCCAATTATTTCAGTGCATATTTATCTCTGGTAGACTTGTTTTAACTTTAATCTTCTGCAACTTAAATTTGCATATGAGCAATTGATGGTTTAATCCACAGTTGACCCCTGGCCTTGTTCTGAGCTTCTCCATTGCCTCTTTCCACAGATGTAATCTATTTTATTCCTGTGTATTCCTTCCGGTGAGGTCCACATGTATGGCCACTGTTTATATTGTTTAAAAAAGGTATTTGCAATGAATAAGTTGCTAGTCATGCAAAATTCTTTCATGTGATCTCTGACATCATTTCTATCACCAGGGCCATGTTTTCCAAATATGGATGCTTCTTCCTTATTTCCAACTATTGCATTTCAGTCGCTAGAAATTACCAAGACATCTTAATTGCATATTTGGTCAATTTCAGTCTGCAGAGGTTGGTAAAAACTTCAATTTCTTCATCTTTGGCTTTAACTATTGGTGCATAAATTTGAAAAATAGTCATATTAATTGCTCTTCCTTGTAAACATATGGATAATATCCTGTCACTTACAGCACTGTACTTCAGTACAGACCTTGAGTTATTCTTTAGACAATAATGTCAATGTCATTC
>NW_006923069.1:21139-22671 GCF_000298275.1 Orycteropus afer afer | reverse complement strand
GAATTTTTTTAAAGTGTTGACTTTGGCTCTTCTTTTTTGATGTGTACAATTATTGCTATAAATTAGTCTCTGATCACTCTTTTGCTGTGTTGTAAAGATTTTGGTATGTTGTGTTTTCATTTTCATTTGATTCAAGGAATTTTTGAATTTCAATTTTTATTTCTTCTCTTTCCCACTCTTTCTTAAGGAGGGAGTTGTTGAGTTTCCATATGTTTATTCTTTTTCTGTTGATCTTCCTATTATTGATTTCTAATTTGATAGCATTATGATCTGAGAAGATGCCTTGCAGTATTTCAATGTTTTTCAATTTATTAAGGCTTGCTTTATGGCCTAGCATATGGTCTATCATGGAAAATGTTCCATGTGCACTGGAAAAGAATGTATTTTGTGTGATGTTATTAGAAGTACTCTGCAGACATCCATAAGGTCAAGTTGTTGGATTGTATTGTTCAGCTCTTCTGCATCTGTGTTGAGTTTCTTTCCAGTTGTTCTATCTTTCATTGAAAGTGGTTTATTAAAGTCTCCCACTATGATTGTGGAGTCATCTATTTGACTTTTCAACTGTTTTAAATTGTGATTTATGTATTTTGGGGCTCTTTCACTGGGTTCATAGCTATTTATTATGGTTATATCTTCATGTTCAATTGATCCTTTAATCTTTATATAATGTCCTTCCTTGTCTCGCATGGTGGTTTTTGTCTTAAAGTCAATTTGATCAGTAATTAATATTGCCACTCCTGCTCTCTTATAGTTACTTTTTGCTTGATATATCTTTTTCCAACCTTTGATTTTTAAAATATTTGTGTCTTTATCTCTAAGGTGTGTCTCTTGTAGGCAGCATATTTATGGTTTTTGTTTTCTTATCCAATCTACAACTCTCCATCTCTTGAGTGGTGCATTTAATCCATTAACATCCAGTGTAATTATTGTCCAGTAGGTATTGGTTGCTGTCATTTTCTTATGTGTTTTTTTTAATGCTGTCCCTGGTTTCTTTGTTCCAAATTATTTTCTGTGCTGAGCTCATTACATTTATGAATCATGTTATCATTTCCTTTGTTGCTGTTGTTCTACTATTTGCTGAATATTTGTGTTTGTCCTCTTTTTTATTGTGATGTGGAAGTTTATACTTTTTCTTTGAGGTTACCCTGTGATTTATAATTTTCTCCCTGAGATTACAACAGTCCATTCTATCTTGTAACTCTCTTGACTTCCTCACCATTTAGAAGTTCTGTAACTACACAGTATTTTCCCACTCTTTGGTTTGTAGTTTTCCTCACCTGCCAATTGATGTCTCTGGTTTCCTGTTACAATCTTTCAAGCTTATTTTATTTAGATATGTCTATAGCTGCAGTTTCTGTGTTATGTCTTCTTGTATATTAATGGTTGTTTGTCATTTGCTATTTTTGCTTCTCTGTTCAAAGGACTCCCTTTAGTATTTCTTGTAAGGTTGGTCTGATTTTAACAAATTCCCTTATTTTGTGCTTATCTGGAAATCTCATAATTTCACCATCATTTGTGAAGGACAATTTTGC
>NW_006923069.1:19654-20619 GCF_000298275.1 Orycteropus afer afer | reverse complement strand
TTATTCCTTTTGATTGCACCCCACATGAACCTTAAGGTATCTTCATTTTGTTTTGATCTTTTTTCTGATTGATCCCTTTCCAAAGAAATATTTGGGTATTGTTCTTCATTCTCATTAATTCTATCTTCCATTGCCTTAATTCTACTCTTTTGTCCTTTCAATGTGTTATCTCTTTCTGAAAATTTAGTATTAATCTTCTGGATTTTTATTGTTAGATTTAGAATCATTTCTAATTTTTCATTTATTTTGTCATTTTGTTCTTGTTTTTCTTCCAAAATTCTACTTAGTTTTTGTCTGTGTTTTCCTTGGTCTGTCTCTCAATTCTTTGAAGATATCTAAATAAAATTACTTTGAATTCCTTTTCAGAGAGTTCCATTGCTTCTTCTTCCTTCAGGGATGCATTCTGGGTCTATTCCCTGCTCCCTTGTTTCTCTCACTTTCTCTTGCTTCTTTGTGTGGAATGTGATGGGCTGTTTTCTCCAAGACATCATGGCATTATTGTATTTATATCTTTGTTAACTGTGAAGAGCAGGCAAGGGTGAATCAGGCTTTTCTTGGTGTTTGTGTATCATTGGCCCATTGATGTAAAAGGAATTGGTGGTTCTCACTCAGTACATGAAGGTGCAGGAGATGTTGGTGTAGTTGTGTCGTATGAGGTCTGTTGCTGTCTCCCTCTCAGTTAGACAAAAATAACAACTGAATAACTATCAAAAAAGTAAAAGTAAATGGACAAAAAATACTACATATAATAACACAGGAACAGTAACCAAAAAAAGTAAAAAGAGAAAAAGAAGAAAAATAAAAAAGAAAAAAGAAAAAAAAAAAAAAACAGCAACATCTGGGGTGAGGCCAATAAGAGGAAAAAAGGTAGAGATGGATAATAATGAAGAAAAAATGGGAAAACCCAAAACAAAAAAACAAGGAGCAAGAAAGAAAAAAAAATAATATAACTAGATACAGGGAAA
>NW_006923069.1:16607-18221 GCF_000298275.1 Orycteropus afer afer | reverse complement strand
TACCACATGAACTTGACTCAAAACCAAAACTGACTGTATCAATTATTAGTATAAGGTATGTCTCAGGCAATATTGTTAAGAATTTTGGTTTTAAAGCAGAGATACTAGACATATGTCTAGTTCAGTCATTCCAAGTTCCCACTTTTAAATCTTCTCACAACATGTATATACTCCATTCTGCACTAGCTTCAAGGTGACAAGTACACAGGTATCTTACTTCATTTTCTCAGTACCTTTCTTCCCTTCTTCCATCAATTAATGGGATGCATATGTTGAAGTCATTAGTAAGATCACATTTGAGCAGAGATATGGAGAATGTGAGGAAGTAGAACAGATATGTGCATTGATATTTGAAGATAGAATATTCCTTGTAGGAAAGACTGGAGGAAGTCTTGAAGTAGGACAATGCTTAAAACATAGGAAAAAGAGAAGAAAGGAAGTGTGGTTGAAGAACAGTGACTAGGGGATGAGTTTGATGAGGCACTTTGGTGTTTAGATCACACAGTACATTGCAAACCATCACCAGTACAATAGATATTTATTTTTCCTGAGATGTGAAACCAAAGCAAAATTTTTAGTAGGAAAATAATGTGATATAAGATATATTTTCAGAAAATTGCTCTGACTGAATGAAAATTTACTGGTAGAGATAAAAAATAGAAGTAGGGTGACCAATTAGCAGACTTTTGGAATATTTTGAGTGAGAAGATGGTAGATTGGCCCAAACTGTTATGAATTGAGATGTGGTCAGATTCTTTTGTACTCTGACACAGTAAGACTTAACAATGGTTTAGATGTTTTCTGAAGACAGAAATCATTAAAAGTGATTTTAAGAAACTTGGCCAGAGAAAGTGAAGAAGGAATTTTTTTACAAGTTTAAAGAATTTCATAGCACCTTTTTAACCAAAATTAAATGCTTAAATTTAACTAAATTTTCCTGAATTAAACCAGTCTCTTTACATGCCTGGCCAAGACTACATGTTTATCTACCTGAATTTCACTGGCACATGGTAATTAAGAAAATGCTTTCTTTTGGTGGACAAATGTGAAATAAATACACCCTAAAGAAGGGAATCTTGATGCAGCTGTCTTTTTTGTAGAAAATGGGCCTAAGAAATATTACTTTATGACAAGGCAGTAAGAAAGATAATTGTTTTGAAAGGATTTTGGAGCCAGACTTTTTAAAAATTTCCCAGATGAGCAAATATTTTCACTTTTGCAAATGACTTCTAAAGAAAGAGACTTAGCATTATTTTTATTACCAGCTTTAGTGATTTAATTAGAATGCTTACTGAACTGATGTTAGAGCATTGTGGTAGTTCGGTTTGTATGTCAACTTGGCTGGGCCTGGTTGAGTGGCTGGGCAGTTGGTCATAGTTAATCCCCAAGTTCAAGATGCTAGGCTCTAGAGGCTGGGTGAAAGCCCCTCAACCTTGGGGTCCAGCTCTGCATCTTGCTCCCGGCCCTTGGTGAGATCTACCACAAGCAGCTGGGTAGCTAGCTGCCTTTGGGTATGTGGTCTGTTTCCTGTATATAAGGAGACGCCTTGGGGTATGGTCTATAGCCTATGGCACTCTTGGATCCTGCATGTAGCCGTCGTTGCTCAGCCAAGTT
>NW_006923069.1:15314-16157 GCF_000298275.1 Orycteropus afer afer | reverse complement strand
GCAGTCAACTTCAGTAGTGATACTGTCTCGGAAACCTAAGGAGGGGTTGCTATGAGTCCGTCCTACTTGACCACACATGACAACAACAATGACAATTTACATATGATAGTTGCATAAATGTTTTCAGTCTTTGAATTTTTGCATTTGTTTACAACTAATTCTAGTTAAAATTAAATATGATACCATTCTGAATCTTATTATATTTACAGAAAAATGTTCATCCTCTATAGAATCATGTTGCACAAAGTAGCATACTTTTACTTCTCTTAAGATTTGTAAATGAATGTCAATCACCATCAGTTTCAACAGTCTTCACAAAAAGAATGCAGACATACCAGAAAGAAAAAGCACACTTTCTGCCACTTTTGTATGTAGAAAATGATTTGTTTATATTATTAGCAAAGTCAACTAGAAAGGTCAAACTAGATGTGCCTGGAAGATTCTGTTGGTGCATTTTTCAGGAATGGTAAATAGATGTTTGTACAGTGTACTGAAATAACTAAATCATTTGCTTATATATTTTCCTGTATGTATCCATACCTGCAAATATATCTAACCTATATTGTTCACTTGCACTTCATGATGCTCTTCTGCAATTGTAAAAATGTAGCACAATATATTATCACTACAATGTATCAAAACTCTGCTAGGAAACAGAAAAAAAAAGATTTTAGGTGTGAAATAAAGAGTAATGTGTTTATAAACTACAATTTATCAGGAGTATAAATCTTGAATATTTAAAAATTTAACATATTTGAAATTTTATTTGATACATTTTAAAAATAGAGAGCAACAACAGAATGCATATATGTCTTCAGTGATTAAATGAGATTTAATATCTGA
>NW_006923069.1:12680-14239 GCF_000298275.1 Orycteropus afer afer | reverse complement strand
TCCATTCTCTTACTCTCTCTGAAGACCAAGAACCTGCAGAGACTCTCCCTAAATCCTCCTCAAACCCTGGCTATAAGGGACCTCCACCAATTTTAAGTTATGGTTGAGCTTTCTCCTTGACACTTTATTTTTCTTCCTGTAATGATACGGTGTTGATTGTTGTTATTTGTCAATATAATGTACATTTTGAGTAAGTACAATGGAGAGGCAACAAATACATATAACCAGTGCTAAAAAATAATAAGATAGTGTATATATAAATAGTATACTAAGGTCTTGTTTTAAATAGATGTAATCTGGGGATATTTAATACATATAAACAATGGCAATTTTGGGAAAATTGATTGAATGTAAAGGGAGAGGATTGAAAATCTTCCATATCCCAGAATAGTGGAGGAGGATGGGACATAAAGGAAAGTTACACAAGAGAAATCAGATCAGTTCAACTGATAATTGAAACATGTCAGTGGAAAATGTGAGAGTCTATTATGTTCAGAATATAAAATAAGTTTTAGGAACTCTATATAACAAGTAACAGGACAGAAACAACATAGCTAGATATTTGAAATTTTACCTATAGCATAGGCATCTATAGACATATACTGCTGAAAAAACTAGCGTTGTACACTGAATAATAAATAATTGGGCATAGGAATAGACATTTACCCACATAATATAAGTGATAGTTCACACCATAAAAATATAGTTCATTAGCTAGAACTAAATTGAAAACAAAAAAGAAGAAGATAAATTTTTGCTCTCTCCATTGCAAATTATTCCTATCTTTAATTGAATTCCCCAAACTCAAATTCTTCCTGTCTAAAGAGAAGATTGTTAATTGTTGTTGTTATTGTTGGATGCCATTAAATCAATTCCAACTTATGTGACATAATACCACTACCACAGACTTTTTTGGCTGCAATCGTAATAGGGGCAGATTGCCTGGTCTCTCTCCCACGGAACAGGTGGATGGCTTTGAACCACAGACCTTTAGGGAAGCAGCCAAGAGCTTAACCATTACTGTCCCACAGTTGTTTAAGGTGGGGTTAATTACATGCAATAGCAGAGGTTATGCCTATAAATCAATATGAAATGATTTGGAAGAATTGCAAACCAACACTGAGTCTGATTATCAGATTAGATCGTATGAACTTGCAATGGGCTAGCTTTTATTTCATCTTATATTTTATTGTATTTTGGGTGAAAGTTTACAGAGCAAATTGGTTTTCCATTCAACAATCCATGCCCATTTTGCATGTGATATTCATTGTGATTCCCACAATGTAACACTTCCTCCCTATGTTTACTGTTTCCCTTTGTCCTTCTTTCCTATCTCTCCCTGCCCTCTTAGCTTTGTCCCTGGACAAATGCTGCCCTTTTGATCTTCTATGATTGATTGTTCTAAGGAGTGCATACCTCCCTGGTATTATCACTCATCTTAGAAGCTTGTCTATCATTTGACTGAAAGTTGAGTCACTGAGGTGAGTTCAGTTCCAAGTTTGAAGGGTGTCTAAAGACAGTAGTATTGGCAGTTCTATGAGTCTCCATCAAAGTGCCTT
>NW_006923069.1:9747-10731 GCF_000298275.1 Orycteropus afer afer | reverse complement strand
TGTTAAATTATTTATATTCACCTTTTACCAGCATATATAAAAATCAAATTTATTGTGTTTTTGTAGTTTTTGATCATTTTTCCCAAAACCTTTACATCAAGTAATTGAATAAATATTTTCTATATAACTTTTCATCTGTCCCCTCTTCTTGATTTTCTTTTACATAATCTTGGTTAAATCAGTCTTCATGCCTGAAATGGACAATTTCATAGTATCATAAATCACCATTTACCATCATTCATATTTATTACATTTATCTAGGCATAATTATTAATAGTATCTCTCCTTCATTGTCAAAATTTCTCAGGTTATTTCTTTAGATAAATTATATGATAATCTTAATTCATAAGTAGCTATATCACTCCCACACCTGACTTCTGAAATTTGGCCACAAAATTTTCCAACTATAAGATAGCAAAATGTTCAAAATCTTCCCATAATTCAGAAATTTCATATAAGTATATTCAGTTGCTGGATGTTTCTTGATTTGAACCTTCTATTGCATATTAAAAAAAAAAATACATTCTTGGATAACTCTGATTTACCCCCCACACATGATTTATTTTCTTTTTGTAGAGTACTCCACAATGCATGCTAAAGTTTCTCCATCTTTAAATGTTATCTACTCACTAAATATTCATTATAACTTTTATCTCTAATAGTTCTTGATTTACTAGAGTAGATATTCAAGGATATGATAACCAAGTTCACATCAGAATTTATCACTACTCTCCATCACATTGATAATTTTATATGCCTGTGTTTCTAAAATATATATATTCCATAGTTCCATATATCGGGGTTTACTGCCTTCTAAAATTAATTTAGGAGAAATGTTTAAATCATAGAAGATCGAAAGGATAATGAATAGAAATAACCATGTCTTATCACACAGAATTAATAATTTTTAAAAAATGTGTTTCCTTCAAATAACTATTTAAATGGATGAAATAATGCATCACAGACATGCTTGAGGTAACCATT
>NW_006923069.1:0-7837 GCF_000298275.1 Orycteropus afer afer | reverse complement strand
TATGCTTGACATTTCTCAAGCAGAAAGAACTGAAGAAAAAATTTAAGCCTCAAGTTGCAATATTGAAAGATTCTATGGGCAAAATACTGAATGATGCAGGAAATATCAAAAGAAGATGGAAGGAATACACAGAATCACTGTACCAAAAAGAGCTGGTTGTTGTTCCATTTCAGGAGGAGGCATATGTTCAAAAATCAGTGATATTGAAGGAAGAAGTCGAAGCTGCACTGAGGGAATTGGGGAAGAACAGGGCTCTAGGAATTGATAAAATACCCATTGAGATGTTTCACCAAACAGATGCCCCACTGGAGGCACTCACTTGATAATGCCAAGAGATTTGGAAAACAGCTACATGGCCAACTGACTGGCAGAGATCCATTTTTTACACATTCCAAAGAAAGGTGATCCCACAGAATGTGGAAATCATCAAAGAACATCATTAATATTACATGCAAGAAAAATCTTACTAAAGATAATTCAAAAATGGTTGTAGCACTATATTGATAGAGTACTTCCAGAAATGCAAGCTGGATTCAGAAGAGGATGTGGAATAAGGGATATCATTGTTGATGTCAGATGGATCTTGGCTCAAAGCAAAGAATACCAGAAAAGTGTTTACTTGTATTTTATTGACTACACAAAACATTTGATTGTGTGGGTCATAATAAATTGTGGATAACATTGAGAAGAATGGGAATCCCAGAACACTTAATTATACTCATAAGGAACCTGTACATAGATTAGGGGAATGTTGTCTGAACAGAACAAGGAGACACTGCATCATTTAAAATCAAGAAGAGGTGTTTCACAGTTGTATCTTTTCACTATACTTATTTAATCTGTATGCTGAGCAAATAATCCGAGAAACTGGACTGTATGAAGAATGTGGTATCAGGATTGGAGGAAGTATCATTAACAACCTGTGATACGATGATGACACAACTTTGCTTGCTGAAAGTGAGGATAACTTAAAGCACTTACTGATGAAGATTGAAAAATACAGTCTGCAGTACGATTGCATCTCAATGTAAAGAAATAAAAAATCCTCACAACTGCCAATAAGCAGCATCACAATAAATGGAGAAAAGATTGAAGTTGTCAAAGACTTCACATTGCTTGTTTTACAATCACTGCCAATGGAAGCAGCAGTCAGGACATCAAATGATGGATAGCACTGGGCAAATCAACTGCAAAAGACCTCTTTCAAGGGCTGAACAGCAAAGATATCTCCTTGAGGACTAAGGTGCACCTGACACAAGCCATGGTATTTTCAATCACCTCATACTCATGTGAGAGCTGGACAATGAATAAGGAAGACAGAAGAAAAGTAGATGCTTTTGAGTAGTGCTGTTGGCAAAGAATGCTGAAAGTACCATGGACTGCTGAGAGAACTAGCAAATCTTTCCTGGAGAAAGAACAACAAGAATGCTCCTTGGAAGCAAGAATGGCCAGATTTTGTCTCACATATTTTGATCACGTTGTCAGAAGGGACCTTTCCTTGGAGAAGGATGTCTTGCTTGGTTAGGTGGAGGGTCAACTAAAGAGGGGAAGACCCTCAACGAGATAAATTGACACAGTGACATCAGTGATAGGCTCAAGTATAGCAAGGATCATGGAGCTGGTGCAGGACTGGGTTGTGTTTTGTTTTGCTGTCCATAGGGTTGCTATGAGTCAAAGATGACTCGATGGCTCCTAACAAAAAGACTTGAGAGAAACAATAAAGTAGAATGGAAAATATGGAAGAGATTTGCTAATTTAAATAGAGTGACCAGAAAAGATCTCACTGGGAAGATTATATTTGTGTGAAGCCTGGAAGGATGTGAGACAGCAAATCATTGAGGGGTAGATCCTTCCAGTCAGAATGATTTAAAATTCAAAGGCATCATTCATAGCATCTGTGTTTAGGTTTTTTGGTAGTGATATTACATTATACCATTTTTTGAGACAATTTAAAAATAAATTAGAAAAATACATAAAAATATTTCTCAGAGATCAAAAACCTAACCCTTAGAGGGAGAACTATTTATCCTCATTATTATGATCATATTAGGAAAAAAGTAAATTTTCTCTGGTGTTATACTCCTGCTTAATTTTATTGTACCAGTAGATTGTCCTTTAACTAAGGGTATTGATCATGGACAAAATAATCTCAAAGTAATTTGGGAGATAACAGTTAAAACCAAGTGAGGTATAAACAGTTATTTTTACAGAATTTATCTTCATATACTTTTTCATTTTCTTCAATCACACTTTCCAAGAAGTCCTTTTTGTTACCATTAGACATATATTAGAAAACTTCACATAGAATTCAGTGTAAACATATATCAAGAATTAATTTTCTCAAAATCTTGTTTTTAATAATTAAGCCAGAAGAAAAATTACTTTTTCTCCCATATATATATAAATGGTCCTCTCACTTCTAATCAATTGACTTTTACCTTGTTCTTGTCTTTTCCCCTGAGAATAATTGTTGTGAAGACTAAGAATTACAAAGAACTAAGGGTTATTTTTGACTGTTTTGAGCTCTCAGGAGACTCAGTATCACTCTTGCTGTTAATTCTGAATGTATACTTTTTGTTTTATTTAGTGAATATTTCCTTTCTTGTACGTAACTCCTCAAAATGCTAAATCTGGTAACTTGGTGTGTTTCACAATAACCTTGTTATTACCAAAGATTTTGGACACTTAGGCCACATTCCTCCTGTTTCTTCTCAGTTAGGTATGGCTTCAATCCCTGATGGAAATGTAGTCATTCATTGAAAACCTAGCCATATGACTTAGGTAATATTACAGAATGCATGCTCTATTTAAACTCTCTACTAGCCTTCATCTCTACCAGACTTTTGGTATCCTATACTACCCCTAGCTGAACAGAGTGACCACTAACAGTTTACCTGGAAAGTTTTCTACTTTCTGGTTCCATCTTACTCTATCATATTCCTTCATAACCTGAAACTTAGTTCAATGGACACATCTAATTTTCAGGACAAATCCTTATTTCTGTCCATCTTTTATCAGATACAGGATATTATAAGCTCTTCCAATACATTCTAAGACATTTGTAAATTTAATTACCTAAAGGGAATTTTCCTTCCATTCCCCAAAGTGTTACTACTAGTTCTCTTACACTTTCACTTTGTATTAAATTCTCTGCTTAAGTTCAGAAAGCTATCAGAGAAGAGAAGTAACCCAAACTCAGTATTTTGCTTTTGCCCATAATTTTAAAGGTTATTAAAGATAAATTCTAGTCATATGTGTGTGTGGCACACAAGCACTTATGTGAGGGGTTTCATATTGATTCAGACAGTAAATAACTTGTTACACTATGTTTCCTTCCAAATGTATCTGGAGTAATTAAATAAATTACAGTAAAATATGAAACAAATCATTCTTTGATGTCTTTTCCTGTTGATTTTAGGATGGGTGACCATTAATGGAGAATATATCTTATTTGCTCTATTTATAACATGATTAAATTATCTGTGCAGAAACTCTATATTAGAGGTAATAGGAGGAATAACAATAGGATAAGTAAAAAGAGACCAGTGTTATTTATAAGCTATCATGCAAATCAAAATGCAGTTGTAAGCAATTATACAAACCAGTATTAATAAATAAATCACTTCCCTATTCTACATGAAAATTATCATCTTAATTTACTTTTATTTGGTAGGATAATTCATAGAAATGATTGCAAATTCCCCACAAAATTAAAGATCTGTATGTCTATTCCCACTGTTCACCTGCTAAGGACCCATTTCCCTTATTCTGTACTGGCAAAGCTATAGATTTGTTTATGTCTACAGTGTTTAAAGCTAAAAAATATTCATCTTCCAATCCCTTTTACAGCTATTGACAGCTCTGTTATGCAGCTATTGGAAGTTAGTTTACATAAAATTTCCTTGAAAGGTTAGTATTTCTCCCCTGTAAAACCCAAATACTATATTGCAGAAAGGCTTTTAGCCTTGGTCACTCCCTGCTTCCCATCTCCAACCTTTTTCCTCCCTGGAATGTGAACATCATGACTCATGTTGCAAGAGTCAAGAGTGATTTTGCAATTATGAGAAGACAAGCATGGAGTGATGACCATCATCCTAAAGGTGTCAGGCTAGAAAGATGGATCATGACTTACAATTAGTCTTATCGTGGCTTACAGTTAGTCTGCTTTTAATATGAGGAAAATAAACCTCTTGGAGTTTTAATATTTATATTTTGTGAGTTGTGTATTATGGACAATCAAATGATTTCTAATTGCCCATTGAATTTGTATATGATCAAAAAATCACATACAAGAATTATGAATTTATGTTTTCATAATGAAGTATAAACATTAAAATAACAAAAACAATTTCATTTTTTTCCATTACCAATGGAGGAAATTCTACTATTTGAAAATATTTTTTTCCCATGCATCACACTCTAAATATTACATTTTCTAATGAATTGAAAGAAATAATAGTGTTCATTTTAATGTATGTATTTATTTATTAAAAAACACTTATTTGTTTTTCCTTCATGGCTTTTAAAATTTTACAAAATACTACCATGAAATACAAAACAAGTAAGGTTTCTTTCTTCTTTTTTTTTCTTTCAGTGGGAGAGGTGTTTCTCCAACACAGCTGATGCTTACTTCCATCAGACCATATTGTCATTAATTCAAATAAACCTGGCCTATTCCCACCTACTACCATTTTGATTAATGAGCATGGAAAAAAAAAAAAAAGTGGAATTCACAGCTGAATTACTTCCTTTCTTCTTCATTTTGTGATTTAATCAATATACAGAAAGTATTTTTCTGATGTACTTTTCTGATTGTTAGAACTCTACTTGGAAAAGGCTGACCCTGTGTGAGTGCTCAAGTCTACTATTCACTAATGTCTGTATTTTTCTCTTCTTCCTATGCACTTACAAAACTAGTGAAAAATCCCACTTATTTTGCATTTAGGAATGGTAAATTCTTGGCAATGGAAATTGAGTGCAATAGATATGAAACCTTTCAGAAGGAAAAAAAAAATCAAAGCAAAACAACTTCAACAACAAAAGCCATAATACAACAAATGTGCATTTTTCTATGTCTTAATCCCTACTGTGTGTGTTTTTTTTTTTTTTTTTTTGTCAGGCATGGAGATGATGACTAGGAAATTTGAAAGCTAAAAGTTGAAGCTAGCACTACTTCTAAAAACCTGACTTCCTGAATAACATGTTTGAAGGCAAATGATTATACCTATCTCTGCATTTGCCCTGGGAGCTCCAGTGGAGTGGTGTAGTGCTTATGGCATTTGACTGCTAACCAGATGGCTGGTGGGTTCGACCACTGCTTGGAAGGAAGACTGGGCAATCTACTTCCCTAGAGACACCACCTCGGAAACCCAAGGGATGGGGTCACTATGAGTCAGATCTGACTCAATGGCAGTGAGTTTGGTTTTTGGTTTTGCATTTGCTCTTCCTTGTTAGGTGAACAGGAAATAAATGTGCAACACAATTGATTTTTTGGCCCAATTGTGACAATAGTTACCATACCCTAAATGATTTACTGAGTGAATTTTTCTGGTTTAAGCTTCATTATTTGGAAGTGCAAATGCCAATGATTATAAACTACTTACATCAAACTTCAATCATATCTTAATAAAGGTGGGTTGAAACTGTATGTTTGGAGTTTACACATTGTTTTCATTTTCTTCTGGGCTCAGTATCCAGAAAAATGGAGACTTTAGGTGCTATTTATGGGCCTCTTTCCAAGATGCTAACTCCAGCACAATATGTTAGTTATCTCTAAATGATGGAAGCTACTTTTGTTTGCCAGTAGTGGTTAGACTTCCAGTCATTAATGCTCTCAATAATTATGCTCATATGTTCACATTTTTTTTTGTAATTTGCAAACAGCTCTCATAAATTATCATTTAATAGTATTCAAACAATTAAAAATTATCAAATATCTGCTATACGCCAAGCACAAACTAGGCACTTAAAAAAGTAAATTTGCTACATATTTAAGGCAGATAAAAAAAAGTCCTCATTCATAATTCGTTTTACTTTGACTATTGTTGTACACATAAATTAAACTAGATAAAGTGTTGATGAAAAATGTTGCAACATCAATACTATGAAGAAAAGAAGAATGAATCATAGACACATTAAATATAAATAAATAAATTATAAGAATCTTCAAATTGTAGGGTGCAGTTACTACAAATAAATATTTTTTCAACCTTCAGTCCATCTTTCAATTTTAAAAAAAAACATTATCCCACTTTTAAATGTAATAGTTGTATGTTGAAAAACAACTGACAGCTTATCAGTGTTCAATCATTTTAGGAGGTAGCGTATGATCAAGAACCAACTGTAATGAATGAAGAAATCCAAACTGCATTGAAGACGTTGCTGAAAAAACAAAGCTCCAGAAATTGATGGAAAAGCAGTGGAGATGTTTCAACAAATGGATGCAGCAATGGAAGTGTTCACTCATCTAAGCCAAGAAATTTGGAAGACAGCTACCTGGCCAGACACTGGAATAGACCCGTATTTGTGTCCATACCAAAGAAAGGTAACCAAACAGATTAACCAAATTACCAAATAATATTATTAATATCATATGCAAATAAAGCTTTGCTGAAGATAATTCAAAAATGATTGCAGCAGTACATCCACAAGGAAATTCAGGCTGAATTCAGAAGAAAATATGGAATGAGGGATACCCATGCTGACATCAGATGGATCTTGCCTGAAAGTAGAGCATAACAGAAAGATGTTTACATGTGTTTCATTGACTATGCATCTGCAAAGGCTTTTAACTGTATGGATCATAATAAATTATGGATAACAGTGAAAAAAAAAAAAAAAAGATAATTCCAGAACTCTTAATTGTGTTTATGAAAAGCCTGTACATAAACCAAGAGGCTGTCATTTCGACACTATAAGGAGACACTGTGTGGTATAAAATCAGGAAAGGTGTGTGTCAGATATGTATTCTTTCACATGTTTATTCTATCTGAATACTGAGCAAATAATTGATGAAAATAGATTATATGAAGAACATAGCATCAGGATTGGAGAAAGACTCATTAACAACCTGTAATATGCATGCAGATGACACAACCTTGTTTGCTGAAATAAAGATTTGAATCACTTACTGATGAAGATCAAAGATTACAGCATTCAGGATGGATTACACATCAACATAATGGAAATAAAAATCCTCATAACCTAACCAATAGCAACATTATGATAAACAGAGATAACATTGAAGTTGTCAAAGAATTTATTTTACTTGGATCCACAATCAGTATCCAAGGAAACATCAGTCAAGAAGTCAAACAATGCATTGTATTGGGAAAATCTACTTCAAAAGACCTCTTTAAGGTGTTGAAGAAAAAAGATGTCACTTTAAAGACTAAGGTGCACCTGACCCTAGCTGTGGTATTTCCAATCACCTCATATGCATGTGAAAATTAGACAATAAAAGAGGAAGACTGGAGAAGAATTATTATAATTGAATTATGATATTGTCAAAAGAAACAAAACTCACTGCCATAAAGTGGGATCTGACTCATGTTGACTCCTCCTTGGATTTCTGAGGCAGTATCACTATGGATTGCCCTTTAAACCATCAATAATAAAAATATGTTTAAAATTATTTCCATAAAAAAAACAAACACACTGCCATCTGGTCAATTTGACTCATAATGACCCCTTGGGTTTCTGAGGCGGTATCTCTACAGAAGTAGATGCCCTATCTTCCTTCTTATGAGTGACTGGTGGGTTTGAACTGCCAGCCTTCTGGATAGCAGTCATATGACTTACGCACTATGCCACCAGAGCTCCCAATTGGAATGAAGAG
>NW_006923068.1:78630-83148 GCF_000298275.1 Orycteropus afer afer | reverse complement strand
CTACTGGTGATTCTTCTTTGTTTCCAACTTTTGCATTCAAGTCACCATTGATAATTAACACATCCTGGTTGTATGTTTGGTCAACTTCAGACTGCAGAAGCTGATAAAAGTCTTCAATTTTCTCATCTTTGGCTTTGGTAGTTCGTGAATAAATTTGAATAATAGTCATATTAACTGGTCTTCCTTGTAGGCTTATGGATGTTATCCTATCACTGACAGCATTGTACTTCAGGACAGATCTTGAATCATCCTTTGTGATGATGAACGCCACACCATTCCTCTTCAGTTTGTTGTTCCCAGCATTCTAGACCACATGGTGGTCTGATTCAAAATGGCCAAAATCAGTCCATTTCAGCTCACTAATGTCTAGGATATCAATCTTTATGAGCTCCATTTCATCTTAGATGGCCATCTTAGGTAGTTGCCCAAATACTTTTAAGACCCCAGTCACTTCTCCCCAAAGGAGGATGTAGAACAAGATTTTTATGTATTATGTCATACCAATTGAGCATGATGTCCCCTGAGACTGTAGTCCTGAGCCCACAGGCCCAGTGATTGGTTGTCTCCCTCAAGGTGTGTGGTTATTTCTGAGAAGTGACTCCAAACTTTTCTTCTGTTACTTCTGTAGTGTATGTGGATAATTTTGTAGCACTAGTACATATGTAAGACCACTTTCATCCAAATCTATCCTTGGTCTTGGGTATATCCCTGTTCACCTGCTCCCACCTGATCTTCTCACACATGACATGGTGCTAGCTGACACTGGTAATACAGTGCTGTGCATGTATTTCATGATTTCCCCATTGTGACCATATTGTCATAGACTCTTTCCATACCACCCCTCATCTTACCCAAATCAACATGTGACCCCCAGCTGGTCCAAAATTTTTCTTCTCCTTCCCTCCCATCCCCAGTAACCAACAAAGTGAACTTCCTTCTCTGCATAAACCTTTCCATGACTTTTTACAATAATGGACTTATACAATATTTGCGCTTCTGTGATTGATTTATTTCACTCAGAATAATGTGCCCCAAATTCATCTATGTTGTGAGCTGATTCATGGATTCTTCATTATTCTTTAATGTTGCATAATATTCCAATGTATGAATGTACCATAGTTTGGTTATCCATACATCTGTTGATGGGCACTTAAGTTGTTTCCTTCTCTTTGCTATAGTGAATTGTGCTGCAATGTGTGCTGTTCATGTCCTGGATCTCACTTCCTTAGGATATATTCCTGTTAATGGAATTATTCCTTAGGATATATTCCTGTTAATGGAATTACTGGATCAAATGGTTCTATTTTCAATTTCTTAAGCAAACACCATACTGTTTTCCATAATGGCTGTACCATTTCACAATCCCACCAAAAGTGTATAAGAGTTCCAATTTCTCCACATCCTCTCCAGAAATTATTATTTTCTGCCTTGTTGAACTTTGCTATTATTCCTGGGATAAAATGATATTTCCTTGTTGTTTTAATTTGTAGCTGTCTAATGACTAATGATCATGAGCATTTCCTCATGTGTTTGTTGGCCACCAGTACATCTTCTTTAGTGAAGTCTGTGTTCATGTCCTTTGCCCATTTTTAAATTGGATTGTTTGTCTTTTTGGTGTTAAGGTGTTGAAGTTTTCTATAAATTTTAAAGATGAGTCCTTTGTCAGATATATCATAACCAAATATTTTTTCCCAATCTGTAGGTTCTCTTTTTACCATTTTGGGGAAGTTTTTTGATATGCATAAGAATTTAATAATCAAAAGGTCCCAGTCATCTAGTTTTTCTTCTGCTGATGATGCATTTTGGGCTAAGCTTGATAGTCTGTTTATGCCATGAATTAGGGCCCCTAAATTTGAATCTGTTTTATTTTTTATGAAGTTTATGGTTTGGGGTTTTACATTTAAGTCTTTGATCCAACTTGATTTCCTTTTTGTGTATGGGGTAAGGCATGGGTCTTGTCTCATTTTTCTGCAAATTAGTATCCAATTTTGCCAGCACTATTTGTTAAAGAGGCTCTCTTTAATGGGTTTTGGTCCTTTGTTAAAGGTAAACTGTCCATTGATGGATGGGTCTATTTCTGGGTTCTCAAATCATTTCCACTGGCCTATTTGTACACTGTTTTGACTACAGTGGCTGTAGTCATTTTGAGATCAGGGAGGGTGAGACCTCCTACTTTGTTTTTCTTCTTCAGCACTGCATTGCTTATCTGAGGTCTCTTTTCTTTCCATATGAAGTTAGTGATTAGTTTTTCCATGTCCTTAAATAATTCCGATATAATCTGGATTGGGATTTCATTGAATGTAGATTGCTTTAGGTAGAATTGACATCTTCATAATATTTAGTTTTCCTATGCATGAACATCAGAAGGAAGATGGGGCAATCTACTTTCGTAGTGATACTGCCTTGGCAACCCAAGGAGGGGTCGCTATGAGTCGGGTCCGACTCGATAGCACATAACAACAACAACAACAGCAACATGCATGAACATGGTATGTTCTTCCATCTATGTAGGTCCCTTGTAGTTTCTTGTAGTAGTGTATTGTAGTTTTCTTGGTACAGGTGTTTTGTGTCCCTGGTGAGATTGTTCCTAAGTATTTCATTTTTTTGGCACCTATTGTAAATGGTATTATTTCCCTTATTTCCTCTTCAGAGGTCTCTTTGTTGATGTGGAGGAATTCAACTGATTTACGTATGTTAGCCTTGTATCCTGCCACTTTGCTGAAACTTTCTCTTAGTTCCAGTAATTTTCTTGCTGAGTCTCTTGGCCTTTCTATGTACAGGATCATGTTTTCTACAAACAGAGATTGTTTTACTTCTTCTTTGCCAATTTGGATACCCTTTTTTCTATTTCTTGCCTTATTGCCTTGGCTAAGACTTCCAATACAGTGCTACACAGAAGTGGTGATAGAGGGCACCCTTGTCTGGTTTCCATTGGTAGTGGGAATGCTTTGAGTTTTTCTCCATTGACAATAATGTTTGCTGTTGGTTTTGCATATATGCTCTTTATTATGTTGAGAATTTTCCCTTCTATTGCTATTTTGCTGAGAGTTTTGAACAGGAAAGGATATTGACTTTTATCAAATGTCTTTTCTGCCTCAATTGCTATGATCACATAGTTCTTTTCTTTTGTTTTATTTATGTGATGAATTACATTGATTATTATTTCTGATGTTGAACCATTCTTACATACCTGGTATGAATCCCACTTGGTCATGATGTATTATTATTGTTTGTTTTTGTTTTTATATATGTTGTTAAATTCTGTTGGCTAGGATTTTGTTGAAGATTTCTGTCTGTATATTTATGAGGCATATTGGTCTGTACTTTTCCTTTTTATTGGTGACTTTCCCTGGTTTGGTATCACTGTTATGCTTCCTTCATAGAATAGTTTGAGTAACATATACTTCAGCTCTTCCCTGAATGTTTGACAGTATTCTCCAGTGAAGATGTCTGGGCCAGGACTCTTTTTTTTGTGGGGAGTATTTTTATGATCTGCTTGATTTCTTCTTTTGTTATGGGTCTGTTCAAGTATTCTGTCTTGGACTGGGTTAGGTCTTATGTTTGCAGAATTTTTCCATCTCTTCTGGGTTCTCAAATCTCTTGGAGTTAGAGTATAGTTCTTTATAATATTCTCTTATTACCATTTTTATTTCAGTTGGTTCTGTTTTGATGTCGCCATTTTCATTTATTATTCATGTTATTTGCATTTTCTCTTTCTTTTCCTTTGAAAATTTGCCAGTGGTTTGTTCATTTTATTAATCTTTTCAAAGGACCAGCTTCTTGTCTTATTGATTTTCTCTATTTATTTATTTATTTTCTGCTTTATTTATATCTGATCTGATTTTTATTATTTCCTTTCTTCTGGATACTGTAGGTTTCTTTCACTGCTCTTTACTAATTGTTGTAGTTGTTGAGTTAAAATGCTGATTTTGATACTTTCTTCTTGTTTGATGTGTGCCTTTATTGCTATAAATTGACCTCTGAGTATTGCCTTTGCTGTCTCAAAAGTTTTGGTAAGTTGTATTTTCATTCACATTTGTTTCTAGGATTTTTTTTCTTCCCACATTTTATTTCTTCTGTTACTCAGTAGTTTTGGGGCAATGTATTATTCAGTTTTCTTATATTTGATTTTTTCTCCTTTGGTCTTCCTATTATTGATTTCTAATTTCATAGCATTATGGACTAAGAAGATGCTTTGTAGTATTCCATTGCTTTTAAATTTATTGAGGTTTGTTTTGTGGCCTAACATATGGTCAGTTCTGGAGAATGATCCATGTACACTGGAGAAGAATGTGCACTGTGCTTTTGTTGCATGGAATGCTTTGTATATGTCTATAAGGTCAAGTTGTTTGATTTTGTTGTTGAGTTCTTCTATATCTTTGCTGAGTTGTTTTCCTAGCTGTCTTGTCCTTCCTTGAAAGTGGTATGTCAGTCTTCTACTACTATCACAGAATTGTCTATGTTCCCTTTCAATTCAGTTAATATTTTCTTTATACATTTTGAAGCTTTTTCATTAGA
>NW_006923068.1:75666-78530 GCF_000298275.1 Orycteropus afer afer | reverse complement strand
ATTATGGTAATATCTTCTTGCTCAATTGGCCCTTTTAACTTCATATACTGCTCTCCTTTGTCCCTTATGCTGATTTTCACATTGAAGTCTAATTTATCAGAAATTAATATTCCCACTCTTGCTCTTTTTTGGTGCAATAAGCTGGATATATTTTTTCCACACCTTGTATTTTCATTTATTTTTATCTTTGTATCTAAGTTGGCCCTCTTGTATGTAACATATTGGTTAGTCTTCTTTTCTTATCTAATTTGCCACTTTCTTTCTTTTGACTGGTGCATTTAGTCTATTCACATTCAGTGTAATTAGTGACAGGTTTGAATTTATTGCTGTTATTCTGTTGTTTTTTTTTGTTGTTGTTGTTGATTTCTTTGTTCCAGATATTTTTCTGTATTGAGTTTAATTTGTTATCAAGTATTTTTTCTCTTTTCAACATTGTTGTTGGTTTTATGTTTACTAAGCCCTTGTGATTTGCTTCTTTCTTAGTTTGGTTAGAAGGATTGTTAATTTTCTTTGTGGTTACTCTGAAGTAAATATCTTCCTAAGTTTGGAACAGTCTGTTTTATAAAAACTTTGTCCTGTCTTCTTCTCCATTTGGATGTTTTATAATTAAAATGTATATTTCCTCTATGCTGGCATCATATGCAGATTGACTTCCCTATTTCCTGGTTTAATTTTTTAATGCATTTTATAGAAATATAATTTATGTACAGTGAAATACACAAAACTAAAGTGACATGAGTCTTTTTTTTTTTTTTTTTGTTCCCTCCCGTCCCCCCCCCCCCCGGCAACCAACAAAGAAAGTTTCCCTCCATATATAAACCTTTCCTTGACTCTCCACAACAATGAACTAATACTATATTTGTCCTTCTGTGATTGACTTATTTCACTCAGCATAATGTCCTGCAAGTTCATCCATATTATGCAGTTTTTTGCAGACTCTACCTTATTCTTTAGTGCTTTATAGCATTCAATTTTGTGTATGTACAATAGTCTGGTCATCCACTCTTGCACTGATGGGCACATAGGTTCTTTCCATCTTTTTGCTATTGTAAATAGTGCTGCGATGAACATGAGTGTGCATATATCTGTTCCTGTCCTGGCTCTCACCTCTCTAGGGTATACACCTAGTAATGGGATTGCTGGGTGAAATGGTATCTCCAATTCCAGATTTCTAAGGAATTACTATATTGCTTTCCACAGTGGTTGTATCACTTCACACAGTCCCACCAGCAGTGTATGAGAGTCCCAATCTATCCACATCCTCACCAGCATTTGTTATTTGTTATTTTCAGTCTCATTGAAACCTTGCCATCAGTTCTGTGATGAGACACTATCTCATTGTTGTTTTGATTTGCATCTGTCTCATGACCAATGATTGTGAGCAACTCTTCATATATTAGCTGGCCACCTGAATATCCTCATTGGTGAAGTGTCTATTCATGTCTTCTGCCCATTTTTCAATTGGATTGTTAATTCCTTTGGTGTTGATGAATTGGAGTTTTTTATAAATCTTAGAGATCAGTCTCTTGCCAGATATGTAACCATCAGCAATTATGAAATTGTTGCTGTCATTTTTGTTATGTGTTTTTCATGGTGTCAATTTCTTTGTTCCATATAATTTTCTATGCTGAGCTCATTTTGTTTATGAATTATGTTATCACTTTCTTTGTTGCTGTTGTTTTAGTATTTGCTAAGTATGTGTACAGGTCCTCTTTTTTATTTTGTTGTGAAGGTTCAAAATTTTTTTTTTTTTTGAGGTTACCCTGTGATTTGTAGTTTTCTTCCCAAGTTTAGAAGAGCCTGTTCTATCTTGTAGTTGTCTTGACCTCCCTACCATCTAGAAGTTTTGTAACGACACAGTTTTTTCCCTCTTTTTGGTTTGTAGTTGTCGATTGATGTCTCTGGTTCCTTGTTTACACTCTTCCATAGCTGGGTTAGTTTCTGGGTTATATCATCATGTATGTTAATGGTCAGTTGTTGTTTGCTGTTGTTGCTTCTCTGTGTTTACATTTTTTTTTTTTCTGTGAGCTTATTTTAAGAATCTTTTTCTAGGTTGATTTCTATGTTGTGTTGTCAAGTGTCTTGATTTTAATTTGTTGTTCTCTGCTGTGAGTTTTCTGTTGGAAGAGCTCCCATTGGCATTTTTTGTAGAGTTGGTCTGGTTTTCACAAATTCCCTTAATTTCCATTTGTATGGGAATGGCTTGATTTAACCCTCCTATTTGAGGGACAATTTGGCTGGATATACAATTCTTGGTTGGCAATTCTTTTCCTTCAAGGTTTTGTATATGGCATCCCATTGCCTTCTTGCCTGAATGGTTTCTGCTGAGAAATCAGAGCTTTGTCTTTTGGTTATCCATTATAGGTAACATTTTGTTTTTGCAAAGCTGCTCCAAAGATTCTTTCTTTGTCCTTAGCTACGGAAATTTTTATTATGATATATCTTTGTGAATTTCTCTTGGGATCTACCCTGTATGAGGTTCATTGAGCTTCTTGGATGGATATCTTTTCTTCTTTCATGATGTGGGGAATTTTTTCTGTTAGCAAGTCTTTGACAATTTTCCCAGTGTTTTTGTTTGTTTGTTTGTTTTGTTTTGTTTTGTTTGCCTCCTCTTTTTCTGGGATACCAATCAGGTGTATGTTTATTATTATTATTATTATGTCATCCCATAAACTCTTAATTTTTCTTCTTTTCTCTTAAATTCTTGTTCTGATTTTGCCTTATACAACCTGGCTCAAGGGATTTGTTTTCTAGCTGGGAAATGTGTTATTTGGCCAATTCTAATTTACTTTTTTGCCCTTCTAAAGTGTTATCTGTCTCCATAATTTTAGTGCTCATCTTCTGGATTTCTAATTGCTATTTTT
>NW_006923068.1:74891-75566 GCF_000298275.1 Orycteropus afer afer | reverse complement strand
GGGGGATATATATATGTATGTATGTTTGTATATATATATATATATATATATATATATATACACATACATATATATATACTGCTTAATCTTCCTCAAGGAGATTTCCTAAACCTTTCATTTGGATGCTTTTTCTACTCTCTTGTCCTATTTCTTTTGCTTGACTTGAAGTTGTCTGCTGTTTCCTAAACATTTTGAATTTGCTGTCTTTATGTGTTAATAATGTTCTGATTTGTTTCACCCTGGTTTTTTGTTTTACTCTGTTTTAATATACATTGAAACGTGGAACAGGTGTACTTCTTTGATTGTTATCATAATTGTGTTGGGTTGCTATCCAGCTTTCTCTGTGTTGTTGGGATCACTGGTAGTGATGTGCATGCAGGTCACTGTTCCTTGCAAAGATTTGCAGTTGGGATAAATATGTGTTGTCCACAGTCTGCCATTGATCCTTGAAATATTCCCAGTGTGACCATTCTGTGTTTTTATCACCTGTGGGTTCTGTGAGGTTTTTTCTTTTTTTTTCCTCCTCCAACTCCTTTGTATTTCTAATGACCTCTCCTGGGCTTTTCCTGCTGCATGACTTCTTTATTTATTTTTCTTTTTCCAGTTGCTTAACCTGCTCCCTTTGCTGTCTTCACTGGATCTAATGATTTATCTTCTCATTAGCTGTTCATAACT
>NW_006923068.1:70943-73595 GCF_000298275.1 Orycteropus afer afer | reverse complement strand
CTTCAAGTCTTCTTCACTTTCAGCAAGCAAGGTTGTGTTATCTGCATTTTTCAGGTTGTTAATAAGTCTTCCTCCAATCCTAATCCATATTCTTTTTCACATGGTCCAAATTCTTAGATTATTTGCTCAGCATACAGATTGAATAAATATGGTAAAAGGATATAACCTAGTTATTTTCCTGATTTTAAGCCATGCAGTGTCTTCTCGTTCTATTCAAATGACTGCCTCTTGGTCTATATACAGGTCCCTCATTAGCAAAATACAGTGTTCTGGAATTCCAATTCTTTGAATTGTTACTCATAATTTTTTATGATCTACACAGTCATATATGCCTTTTCATAGTCAATAAAACATAGGTAAATATCTTCTTGGTATTCTTTGCTTTCAGCCAAGATCCATCTGACATCGGCAATAATATACTTTGTTCCACATTCTCTTTTGAATCTTGTTTAAGTTTCTTAAAGTTTCCTGCCAATACTGTTGCAACCATTTATTATTATTATTTATTCAAGTGAATGTTTACAGGGCAATTTCATTTTCCAAGGAACAATTCATACACTTTTTGTTTCATGACATTGACTGAAATCACCATAACGTAAGAGCTCTCTTCCTGTATCCTCCCTGTGGTTAATTTTTCCCTGTGTTCTTTCCTGCCATCTGAGGAATCACCCTGTACAAATACTGTCCTTCTGATCTCCCATGGTTGATTGTTCTAAGTAGTTTGCCTACCCTGTTGTAAATATTCACCTCATATGCTTGTCTGTTGTTTTGTTGGAAGCCACAGAATGAGTTCAATTCCATGCTTGAAGGGTGTTTAGGGGCCATAGTCTCAGGGGATTGACAAGTCTCTGCCAATCCAGTAAGTCTGTTTTTTTTTTTTTAATGATTTTGAGTTTTATTTCACATTTTTCATTTTTCTCCCACTCTATCCAGTATCTGCTATGCTGATCTTTGTTGGAGTAGTTG
Organism: Orycteropus afer afer; assembly: GCF_000298275.1. Lineage (NCBI taxonomy): Eukaryota > Metazoa > Chordata > Mammalia > Tubulidentata > Orycteropodidae > Orycteropus > Orycteropus afer. Next base: position 72,629 of record NW_006923068.1, on the reverse strand, counting down.
CTGCAACCATTTTTTAATTATCTTCAGGAAAATTGTACTTATGTGAGATATTACTGATATAATTTGATAATGTTCTCATCCTGTTGGATTATCTTCTTTTTTGGAATGGGCACAAATATGAATCTTTACCAGTTAGTTGGCCAGGTAACTGTCTCCCAAATTTCTGGACAGAAACAAATGAGTTCCTCTAGTACTCAACCAATTGCAGAAACATCTCATTTGGCATTCTATCAATTCTTAGAGCCCCCTATTTTTTGCCAGCTTGGATTTCTTCCTTCAGTAACATTGGTTCTTGATCATATGCTTCCTCTTGAAATGGTTGAATATCGACCAATTCTTTTTGGAACAGGGTATATTCCGTTCATCTTCTTGTGTTACATTGTTAAATATCTTGCCCACATAATCCTTCTATATTGCAACGAGAGGCTTGAATTTTCTTCAATTCTTTCAGCTTGAGAAATGGTGAGTATACATTGTTTTAGTTGCTTCAATAGCAAGTTTCACAGCCTCATCTGACATCCATTTTGGTCTTTTTTTTTTTTTTAATGACCTTTTGCTTTCTTCATGTATGAAGTCCTTGATGTCATCCCCTAGCTCATCTGGTCTTCAGTTATTGGTGTTCAATTCACAAGAAGTAATAGTATGTATTTGATAAGTAACTAGAGCTAAAATGTAAATAATTATTAAAATAACCTTCCAAGATAAATGCTCTCATTAGTCATAAGTTTACTGATGGATGTTTGTTTTCTCTTTCTCAATGCATCTAAAATGGATAAATATCAAAAGGTGATGTGGTACATGAAAAGAGTAAACAGTAATCTACTAGAGCTAATTAAATGTAGAATTTGTGACTATTGTTTTAAAACTATCAGTCATATAAAGAACATACTGCTTCATGAAAAATAAAGCAAAGAAAAGTAGCATTGTGATTTTACATTGATTACATATGATTTATATCAAATGGATACCAAATTTGAGAATATTGGATGTCATAGGCTCATTCAGAGTGCTTCAGTCCCTCAAACTCTGTTACCTAGGGAGCTATATTCTCCACATACAGGGGAATACAGCACTAAAGACTTGTGCAGCTGCTTTTTTTCCTTCTCCAAAACCAACAGTGCTTTGGAATTCTTTGGCTGCAGATCAGTTTTTCTCTTCGTTTTCACAAAACCCTAGTTAGGCGATCTACTTCCATAGTGATACTGCCTCAGAAACCCAAGGAGGGGTCACTATGAGTCAGGTCCAACTTGACAAAATGTAACAACAACAACAATACGAACATTAATTCTGGAAGAAAGCATACCTTCCTCTTAGTCATTTTGTTTCAAGTTAGGAGAAAAAAAAAGCAACTTGTTCTCACAAAGATTCTAAAAATGTGGAGAACAGAAGGAACAAAGCCAGAAATTTGAGAAAGAAAGAAAATCCTTGAACCAGAGAAGGTGAGGAAACACTCAATTTTAGCTAGGAACTTGCACAATGCAACTGTCAAACCCCAGAGGGAAGAACTTTAATTAGCAAGTTGCTTATCTAAGAGTAGTAATACATGGACTATCCCTGGAGCATAGACAATATAGACCTTTTTGTGACGAGTCATATCACCAGAAAGTGAAAGATTCATTAAAGAGTCTTGAGCCCCACCAAAGAATGGTCCCTTTTGGGATGAAAATGTTATTTCCTATGTTTGAA
>NW_006923068.1:56609-58320 GCF_000298275.1 Orycteropus afer afer | reverse complement strand
AGTTGGGGTTTATTCCAAATCTGCATCCTTTCCTTCAAGGCTCAGGGGTCCAAGATTATCTTCTGTGTCTGTATTAATTGGTTTCCCTTTTCTTTGTTGAAGAGGGTCTGTGCAATCCTTCTGCCTAGTCCGCCATCTTGCCCTGCCTCCAGGAGGAAATTATTTTAAAAAATAAAATTAAATCATTTCTGAATAAGAAATTTTCATTTTCAAAGTGGCATATTACTTATTTTCGAAATTAATTTTTGGCAAATGAAATGCCTGATGGAAAGATGGTCCATTTAAACAGGTTCAGGTGCAAAAAAAAAAAAATTGAATCTTCATTATATTGTTTCTCACCTTATCCATGACGACCCTGGGGCCCAAGCAGCATCTCCTGAGACCTCAAACCAATTTTAAGCTATTTATTTTAAAAGAGGATTTCTTCTGGTGATTTCATCTTTGCAAGAAAAATAATCTTGCTTCTAATCAAAAACTAAGAGTTTCTTCACACCTTGAACACTGCCTTATGATCCAAAACCTAGCTTTAAAATTGGTAAGTAGCAGTAAAAAAGGAAAGGAGAAAAACTTTGCTTTTTTTGGTGAATTTCTAATTTTATAGCATTGTGATCTGAGAAGATGCTTTGCAGTATTTTAATGTTTTTAAATTTATTGAGACTTGCTTTGTGGCCTAACATATGGTTTATCCTGAAGAATGCTCTATGTGCACTAGAAAAGAATGTATATTGTGCTGTTTGGGTGAAATGCTTTGTAAATGTCTATAAAGTCAAGTTATTGGGCATATCTATGTTATTACCTTTTATTTATGGTCATAGTTTACATGTCATTATCTTTCTTCAGTTTTGGCTTTGATTGTCTTAGTCATGGCTTACATAGCCAATTTTACATGATTTTACAGATCCTTTGAAATGCTTTATAACCACAAGTAAATAAAAGTTGTCTCTATAACCCTTAGCATTACAACTCTGAGTTGGAACCAAGGGAAAATTCTCATTTCTCCTGGAGACTCAAGTTGGAAATGTACTTGCTGATTATTTTGTATGACAGAAGCATCTTAGAAATTACCCACGAAATGTTTCTTTTCTATCAGAGATCTCCAGGTCTCTAAACTGATTTCTCTTCATTTCTTCATATCTTTTCATTTCTTTGCTCTTTAAATATATTATTTTAAGGACATCCAATCCACTCTTTAAAAAAAAAAAAAAAGAAAAAAGAAAGAAACTAAAACTTCAGAGTGATAGAAATCCTAGAAATGTTTTTTTTTAATTACTTCATACTACATATATTTTTCTAAGCAAAATTTTGTCTATATTATCACAATATAAATAAACATTTCTGAAACTCAAAAATCAGAGATATAGTCTTGTCCTGTTTACAATTTAAGCAGTTTTAATCCTTCTTGAGCATCTCAAAATGTATTGTGAGATGACTTGATCAAGGTTTAGAAAGAGAACGGTAGATTGTTAGAAATTCTAGAGGCAGAAATAATCAAAATTTATAAATGGCATCCAGGATGAAGATTTCTTTTAAAAATTATATTTATAAAAGATAGTTCTCTTATGATCAAAAAGACTGAATCTGTATATTTGAAAATTGTGTGTGTGTGTGTGTGTGTGTGTGAAAAAGAGAAAAATGCTTGACTGAAGATGGGACAATCTACTTCTGTAGTGATACTGCCTCGGAAACCCAAGGAGGGGGTCTCTATGAGTTG